>NW_019265467.1:20279-30239 GCF_002742605.1 Olea europaea var. sylvestris
AAAAAAAAAAAAAATTTGAAGATTACGTGATTTTTGTCTCAAGTCTTCCATCTACTCTTTATAAAATAAAAATTGAGATTTATGCTTACCTATTTTGAAGATTTTCAGTTTCATTGGCTGTGGTTCAAAAATTTCTCTATTTCTTGATTATTTCTCTTTACGTTCAAGTTTCCTTTTTTTTTTTTTTTTTATTTGAGTAATTTTAAAAATTTTTAGTTCACACTAAATTGTGACCGATTTGTAATTTTTTTTTGAAAATTTGGGACTATTATTGCAATTAATTTTTTATTAATTTTCTTTTCTTTCCTTTTTGTTTTATTTAAATGGAGGGTAAAATCGTCAAAAATAAATGAAAAGAACCTTCTGCGCAAAGAAATGTAAAAGATAGGGATGAAAATGTCAAAAAATGAAAGGTTTGGTCATTTTTCATAATAAACTTGAAAAGTAGGGACATTTTGTGCCAATTAACAAAAAAAAAATATCTCTTCGGAACATATACTAGGGAATCTTGGTGTGCCAAATGGATGGCGAGAAATAATATAATCTTTATCCTTTTTGTTTGTAAAACAAGCCTTTCAAGACTAATCAATTTAGCATTTATGTCAATGACCATCGGTCCACCTCTGTCATCTACATGGTTTGACACTTATTAAAGATCGCCATACATTATTCGAACAGTGTGCACAATGTCACAATCAGAAATTTTAAACAACGGGGTAAGTGGGTAACAACTCGTGGAAGAACATCAATCTTACAAGACGACATATCAATTACCAATGTCAAAACTTGTATCAATACTCAAAAAAAATCAGCCAATTGTTAACGATTTAAATAGTACATGTTTGGTAGAGAATATTGACAAGATTACGAAAAATTAATTTTTTTTTATATTTTCTTTTATTATGTCCATCACTATTCAATTATAACGCCTATCCCATCTAATGATCTCATTTTATACCTACGGATCATTTCCAACGCAAGTTTGTCACGTTGTAGAGCAACATCTTCTAACACGTGCCGTATTGTCAATTCTTGATCATACATGTAATTATTACGAGGAATTGAGGAAAAATTGTTGATAAATAAGGGGATATAAAAAATAAAAAATCAACAAATTTTTTTTCCTACTATGTAAAAAAGTCCAACAACAATCCAAATCTTATGGCCATAACAAAAATTAGGATTTCAAGAAATTTACCATGATCTATAGAATTTCGAATGCGAATTTGAAAAATAAAATAAATGGATTTTCCTGTCAACTGTGGTAGTGATATATACAGGAAGAATAGGGGACCGAACTTAACCCTTATTTGTTAGAGATTCTCTGTAAATGTATTTTGTAAAAATTGATATTTTAAAGATTGTGTGGTTAAAAACTAGAAAGAGTTGTGTGACCACATGTCAATGTATCTTATTAAGAGAATGTATAACTGAAAATAAATTTTTTAGATGATAGGGTCAAACAAGGGCCAAATGTTGAGAAAAGACAAAAAAGAAAAAAAAATAGATGTTGATTATTGTGTTCACTTTATGTCTATTAGTTATCCAGATTCCTAATTAAGACAAATCTGTCTTGTTAAGCGTGATCAATAATTAGGTTATTGCTGGCTTAATCAAATTGGATTAATGCTCTTTCCATAGGCAGTAGACCCCATAGTTAGCTGCGTGCTTGACCACCGTACCCTTGAAGTTATTGCGTAACCAACGCCATTAAAATTCTAATTATCCGATTCACCCACCCCGAAGCTTCTAAAAGTGACCTAAAAAGAAAAGAAAAAGACTCGTTTTTCTTGTCATTTACAGTCTGATCGAGATAGGTCCCTCTTTTTCAGAATACACCCTAAAGGAAGCTGACTTGTATAAATTCTACCCGATTAATCAAAACCTTGAACTAAATTTTCTATTGGCAAGATAGACGTTAAATTAATAAATAGATTTTAAATGTGCATAACTGTCGAGTTAAAATCGAGACATTTCATGATTCACAATCGTTAAGTCTAAATTATAATTAGCAATTTCCAAATTTGTAGCTGACAATTTTCTAAGTCAAAATTAAGTCCTAATTGAATTGTATTAAAAGTTAATTGATTTAAAATCAAAGTCAAAATAGCTAATGATTGATAGTATAGTCCTTGAGGGAGTTCAAGAAGATCACATATGATAAATGGAATGCAATTAGAAATCTTAAAGGGTGTCAAAGAGCCACACAGATTATACTTCAAATTCTTAGTCGCCACTTGTAATGCATTTTTCACCTAGAAAACTTTCGAATTTGGAGCTAGAAGAATTGTAGCCTTTCGAGTTATCTTTCCAACACATTTTGAATCACCTTAATCTGATAACGGGAGAGAATGTTGTGATAAAAATACTGAAAATTGCTCAGCTGCCACTCTCTCGGAGCTAACCTAGCTCTCGAGTGATGGGTCAACGTCTAGAATTTTATTTTGCTTCAAATATCGATTTTTCAATTCATTTTTATCCCAAACACTTTTCCCTATATATATCATACCATATGAATGTCTCAAAGTGTGTTAAATAATGTTATTTCATAGATATAGTTCCTTGAAAATCCAAATCATCATTCTTTGATCTTGAGAATCAACCGCCATATAATTGTGTTCATAAAATATTTCCAAGCCAAGTTATTACTTTGAACCATAAATTATTCCATTAATTGAGATATATATTGAGCCAATTTTTTTCATATCCTTAGATATAAACAATAGATCAAAACACACGAGATTGTTGATAGAACACCAAATCTACCTTTGCCAATTAACCTTCAGAGTTACTGAATTTTTCAAGAAGAGGCGCGGGAATTCCGATGTTGTGAAACGAGGCCCCATTAGAAGAACGAGGAATACTTCATATAATTCATCAAAGATAAATCGATGCCAAGGATCAAGTGCTGTTGTAGAAGCAACTAAGGTGAGGTATCAAGAGTCGGGATATGATGCTAGGAGCACGCAATCCAAGAGAGCTAAGGTATAAACTAGAAGTTGAAATTTGTTTTGAAGTATACCTCTAGTAGGATCAAGGAGATTGCAGGAGTTGATGTCAGAAGTTCTACAGGGTAGACAGATCCGAGTTCGTACTATAAATTTGCTTCGATTTATAGTTGATTACTAATGGTAAAGTGCTTGAAGTTTTTACCCATTTGAGATTTTTTCGTGATCGTCTTTGATTTTTTTACTGCTTTAATTATTGATTGTGGTATTCAAATTATAGGGTAATTGAACTTGATTGACTTATCGACTATAAACAATTACAAGAGATTTGTTGCTTTTTAATTGTTTATTTTTACACGTTGGATCTATATCAATAAATCAATCGGCTAATCAAAATGTTCAACAGCTATTTTATCAACAAATTGTTTGAAGTTTTATTGATGTGAGTACTGTGATCATAAAATTATTTGTTTAGATGCACCATAGACATTAAAGACACGGGTCATATCAATTCAATGTTATTTAACTACGACACTTACGGTCCGTTTGATTACAAAAGATGGAATCTGAATAGAAAAAAACAAATTTCAGGAAATTGAATTGCCTAGGAATTTTTTTATTGAGAATTGTCAATTATTGTATTTGATTTGTATAATTTTTCACGTGAAAAATGTTGAAATAAAAGTATTTTTTGATGTTCATTTGGCTTTATTTTACATAAAAATTGTCAATTAAAGGATATAATTTACTGATATTGGAGATAAAACTTGTTTGAATTGCAAAAAAAAAAAGCAAAGAAAATATCAATATTTTGGTGTTCGCTTTGCCTTGTTTTACACGAAAATTATTAATTAAAAGGAAATGTCTTTTTTACAATTAGCGATAGAATTTGTTTTCGTTGCCAAAAAAAAAAAAAAAAAAACAATGACAACCAAGAATATTCCAATTTTCAAGAAAAGCAAGAAAATCAAATTTCATGTAAAATTTTGCTATCAAATACCACAAAATGGGTGGAAAATGGAATTTTCCATGGAATTTGGCCCTATCAAACATGGACTTAGTCATTACTCATGGTTTATATTTGAAATGTTTAAAATGTTACACTAATAATTTGCATTACGAAAAAAACTAAATAAATGCATGAATATAAACTTTATAAATAGTTATAACAGTTACAAGGGATTGTCTCATCTATTAAAAAAAAAATGTAAAAAGAATAATTAAAATAATATCTCTCAAATGAATATTCTTAAATTCCCAATTAGAAACTGAAACTCGACTCGTACAAACCTCTCCTCCATTTTCGTCTGCAGACGCAGAAATATGCAGATGTAGGTAGAAAGATATTCCAGAGCGAGCGCAAGTGGCGTAGGGGACCAAACCCTACGTCAATCTGTAGGGCCCACAAGAAAGGCATCTAGGAAAGTGGGGCCCACCTAATCAGCAGCAAAAAACAACGCTTTTCAGCCGCCGGTGGCACTGCCACCATCTGCGGCGTTGCTGCTCTGGCGGTGGCAGTCGCAGAATAAATGTAAAGAGCGGTACACATTACATCCCTACACCTTTAGCTATAGGTTTTATGCATAGGTACAAAAGTGGGATCCAACGGTCGATTCAGCTGGTCTGTCTTGTGGGCCCAGAATTTGTTCCATAACAGTAACGACACGTGGAAAATTTACGGAAGTTGTTGTCATTGTTTGCAGTTGAGTAATGACCGACTGGGTTGTTGCATTTCTATGTTCTATATGCTGTCGGCTTTTGATTTAAGACCCTTAATTTCATATTAATTCATTTTTAAAATTTCAATTTTACTCCACGAATATAAAAATCTAGTAATATTTTGTCATTTAAAACTTTAGAATACTCATTTTTTATTTGAATAATATTGCTTGTACATAATGGAATTAAATAATAATTTACATATAGATATTGTATCAAAAAGAGAGTAGAGATTTTTTATTTTATTTTTTTAAAAATTTGGTTAAAAAAATTCTGACAAAATCATATCTTTTAATATCATGTGTAAATTGTTATCTACATATAACACAAACGTTTTTATTTTCTTGTTGTCTAGCACGGTCTTTAAAAATAAGCAAATGTAACCTCCTAGTTTGATGGTGTTATAACTTTCTAATTTTTCCGAGCTTTCATTAATTCTTATAATTGGTCACGAGTTTTTAACATCACTATGATCACTCGGTTAAAATTTTAAAGCTTAATATCAATAAAAATTTATTTGGTTCCATATTTTTTATGTTGATTTCAGTGTGAAAATCTATTTTAAATTGTCAAAGGATTCACCTTGATTTGGTTGAATAAGTCTTTTTTGTTGGAAAAAGCAACATAGGTCAACATGAAAAAGGTTGATAAGACCTAGTCCATACAGGTCGGTTCAAGGGATCGTGCCATGATTGAAAAATATTTTTGAGTAGTAGCATCGTCCGCAAAAATCAATCAACAAAACATAATGATTGTCTAGGGTATAGATCAACGATTTATGTATATAGTTGAGAAATCATAATCAAACTTTTCAGCCAATCAAATTTCTTCAAAAAGAGACAATGGTAAACAGAACTAGATCAAACATTGTAGTTTAAAATGACTAAATCGGCACGTTCTAGTCTAATGACCTATGTAAAGGGGTGAAGGTCCAAATTGAATAATCTCATTAATAAAAGGATTACAAATTTACAACAATCCAAATTTTCAGCAATATAATGAAGTTATAAGTTAATCGAAGTGCATCGTCATTTTTTTGTAATCGACCGTTTATATATAGAAAATTAAACACACACTAATCCTGATTAAAGAAAAAATAGACGTGACAGCAAAAGCGGTCAACTTCAATAACAACCGGTTCACACACTGTTATGCACTTATCATAAAGTCTCAGCGCCGGTCCACCACCGTCAATCAATCATCATAAATTGTATGATGACCGGTTCTGTCTCACTAGACGTCCACGTAAATGCAAAATTATCCAAATAACTTATAAGCGAATTTTAAGTGCATTAATTGAGCCAGGCAGGCAGCTTGCGAAAGCCGGCTGAAGCTGAAGGGGCTCGATACTTTATGGGCGGTGGCAGAGAAAGTTCCAGTTGGGGTAAGTGGACCCTATGGTGGAAAAGATGGTGTTTTTGTTTCTTATGAGATGACTTCGTCCTTCTTTAAGCATTTTTCCAACATCTCTTTATCCACCTAAGGCATGTTGTAATTTTTTTTAGAAAAAATTTCGTGACGAATAAAAATTTAAAAAAATTTGGGGTTAAACGTGTTCAACTATGTGTGTATCTATGTATTTTTAGGTGTGGCCATTTTAATTGGAAGCAAACCTCACGAACTCGAATAAACTGTAATCGGAGGTTCCAATTCTCTTCAAAAAAAATTAGGAATTGGAACCATAGGTACCCAACTCAAAAATCGAATTTGTCACTTTTATAATTTTTTTTTTCACAATCTATTCCCTAATCGAACAACCTATTGGGATGCAAAGGAAATGATGCGTAGAGATCCATATTTTTCTATCAATAGATAGGTCTATTCATAAATAGATATTGATATGGTTTCAAGATCCATGAACAAAAGAGATTCCATCTGGCTTCTAATTGAAGCACCTTAAGAAGACGTGCTAGTTCTTTATTGATTACATTAGACTTATGTGATAGGGATAAGGGAAGAGAGAAAAAATGAAGATTTCATATGGTACTTTTGATCGAAAAATAATTGAGACTGATTTTGTACCCTTCACTTAATGAGAGAGTCCATTCTATCTATTCCAGACATTATTTCACTATTTCAGTCGTCATTTTTGAATTCTTCTCTCACATATAAGACTTACTTTATTTCTAACGGTAAAAAAATCTATTAACAAAATTCCTACCAAACAAGCACTAAATTTTATGATATCAATGAAATGGTAAACAGAATTGTTGATTTGCAAGTTAAAGTGACAAACGAGAATAAATATTAAAAATAGTAACAAATTTTGAAATAATGGATGCCCTAATTAATGCCTTGCAAATTAGAAACATTTTCAAGAGGCTTTCTATTTTACAAAAAGTGCATTTTGTAATTTAGAAAGTATCTATAATTTAGAGATTAAAAAATTTTAAGTATTCCAACAGCTTTTTGTCTTTAACAATTAATTCATTACTTTCATGAAATGTTTACAGTTTTCCCTACTTTTTAATTTCACTAGCTTCCTTCCGAATTATTATATTATTCTCTTAATTGAAAATTGAAATACTTTGAATGGATTTAATTGTTGAGTTGAAGAATCAAACTCACTCTATTTTAAAATGTTAAATAGAAAGTTTCTTGGAACAAAATTGAAGGATTGACTCCTTAAAATAGATAACACCTTATGTTTAAAGAGACTCTTAAAAAAACTCTAATAAAAAATTTAATTTTTAATTTCAAACATAAAATACCTCGTATTTTTAAAAAGATTTTAACGATTTTATCATATTTTATTCCACAAATTCTTCATGGAAATTACTTTATAGGCAATTACTTGTAAAAAATAAACTTCACGTGGGTATTTGAATTGTTCATCATTATAATTAAAAGCTCTCTCGATCTCCACGTTCAATCATCCCTTGTCATTGCAACAAAATGAATTATAATTACTTTCTCTCTCTCTACACACACACCCTCACTCACCTAAGCATTGATTCAATGGTGATAATCCCTCGGTCCCAATTATATAAGTTTACTTCGTTTTTCACACGAATCAAGAAATTTTCTTTAATATCATTAAAAAATTAACTTTTGCCAAGATCTTTTCTAATTTACCCATATTTAGTTTTCAGTATGTAATAGTAAATTATTATTAGAATTAGTAAAGAATTTTAATTATTTAATTTGAAGAAAAAGAAATGAGAGTTGTTTCATGTTTTCAAGAAGTGAGAAATGTGTGTATTTTGATGATTTTAAGAAGTTAGCGTATTCAGTGAGGAAAATTGAATAAATGTATATTGGTAAAAGAACAAAAAAATATTCTAAATTAGGAATCGAGTCTATATATTTGGAATAAGAGAAAAATGAAATTCTGCATATATAATTGGGGCGAAAGGAGTATAAAATTTGGTACAGATTGACATTTTCAAAATTAATTTTACATTCCATTTGATATAAATCCAAATTTTACTCTAATGAAAAGATCTAAAACATTGAGTGCAAATGGGTTGGTAGCACTTTGCCTCTCGTGATCCCAAAGGTAGATTTTACATTTTCTGTCGAAAAATATATTTTATAATTTCTTTGCATCTCTCCGTTAAAAATATTTTTGATCACTTTGAAGATGTAAATTACAATTTAAGGACTTGTTTGAGTCCAACTAAATTGGAAAAATGCATTTTGTAGTAGTCGATTAATGGAGAATGTATGGTTAAAAAATAAGAATTTTTTTAAATTTATATGTAATATTATTTTATTGAAAAATGTATGATTGAAAAAAAAATGTATTTCAAAAAATAAAAACAAAAAACAAAAGAAAAAAGGAATGAAACAAGCCCTAAATATATGAGGACCATTAGAAATGCTCTTGATATCATCAGCTGGTATGCTATTGTATAAGCTCATCATTCAGACATGGCATTTCGGGACCACCAACTCTCTCAAGAAATGGCCCTCCCTCACCACTTTACCGACCACCATCACCACCAGACCTCCTCCGTCTACCACCACGACCACCCCCACCCCCAACACTCCTCCCCGGACAGCCATACTAAACCACCCCCTACTTGGCTCAACAGCTCCATCCTCCAATCCCACCCTCACCAGTGGCTCCCCACTCAAAGTCAACCCAGCCCACCAACCACCGCCGACACTGCTGAAACCAACACCACCACAAATGTCGGCGGCGGAGGAGATAATAATAACAATAACTGGGAGAAAGAGAAGTGCATGGCGGATATTTTGAATCATCCTCTCTATGAACAACTACTGTCGGCGCATGTGTCTTGCCTGAGAATTGCGACGCCGGTGGACCAGCTGCCGAGAATTGACGCTCAGCTGGCTCAGTCGCAGCAAGTGATGGCTAAATACTCTCTGATTGGACAAGGTCAACAGCCCCTCGATGATAAGGATCTCGATCAGTTCATGGTACTGCACACTTTTCTTACATCTGTATACGTATAACACATGTATATATGTTATTATGAAGCTTAAACTTTTTCGTGCTGGGTTTATGTTGGGTTTGAATTCTTGAGATAATATTGTCACAAACTTTATATTTTCAAATTTATTTTTGACTTTTTCTCTTTTGATTTGAAATTCGGCCACTTTCTTTTCGTTCAAGTGTCAATCTTGGGTCTTGGATTTATTTTTATTCCATCATCGGAACTGGTTAGAGTTGTAAAAGTAATTAGTATGCTTGTGCCTTTCACTCTCTGTGGGTGTGAGAGAGATGTACAAAGTATAGTTGTTGGCCCCAGTAGATTATTCCTCTCTTGGAATTTTTAGTTACGGTGGAATAACTAGTTTAAAGTAACTAGCATCAGATTTTGAATATCCACTGATTTCGTTGGCTACTGATTGTCATTCTTGGTGGGGCATATGCTGAAACAGACACGACTTTCTCTGCCGTGGAGTAACGGGAAGGATAAGGGAGATACAATTTTTCGAAGTGAAAGATGACTAATTGTGCGAAAATTTAAAACCATGATAGTATAATGTCTATTCTTGGCCTGTGTTTGAAAGATTTTGTGTGGATTTTGATTCCTGAAGTAAAAGTTTCGAAGTTCAAATCGGTAATTCGAGTTGGAATATATTGTGATCATTTCAAAAGAGGAATCTGGTGTTTCTCATAATGATAGTAATTCAATCTCTAGTTTGGTGTTTTGAAGAATCTGTTCTTGATGCAATCCTACTCCATTCCTGACTTTTTTCTGGTGCTTTTGGAAGTTAGTTTGACCTCAAAATGGACAAACTCGAAATATCTGCAAGGCTTAATTTAATGCTAGGAAGGCTCTTTGTCCTGTAGGATAATTTGAGCTGTAGATTTAGAGTC
>NW_019265467.1:30753-35788 GCF_002742605.1 Olea europaea var. sylvestris
CAGGTTATGCCTCCAAGGGTACAGGGTGGAAGACTGCTTGTACACTTGCACTTACCCAAGAGCCAAATCCATATTTCAGGATTCGAACCCTTGACGCAGCAACCTCAAGTAAAGTTGGATTTCTCCACCCTCCTCTTTTACCACTTGGAGATGTGCCATTGGGGCTAATCTCTCAGTAGACTTCCTCCCATGTTCTAGTGTATAAGAACATAGTTATGTTACCAACATGTATTAAGTCAAGAAATCGAATAACCAAGAACAACAAAAGAATAAAGTTCTTCTTCAGATTTACAACTCAGAATTGACCATTAACATCAAGGGTCTTGAGAAACCTAGGGCTCAGAACATTGTACCCGTCTGTTCAAGTATGGAACCCAAACTCTAACCCTCAATACACGGATTGCAACTACTTCCACAAACCAAAATGACACCACAGAGACATCACAGTTTCCTTCACGATACGAATCACAAAGACTCAAAGATTTACTACTGAATCTGAGACCAGAAGTTCCAGGAAGAAAAATGAAGAAGACGAAGGAAAACCAAACGACTCAGAGAGAATCCAGAGGGTTCTATAAAACTCAAGAATGAAAGACGCGTCTAGGGCAACCCCAAATGCCCTATATATATCAAGAAGGAAGCACCGTTGATTTCAGTAGATGATCAATGGTCTGGAGCAGCACACATCACACTCGTATTGGGCTCGGGTCCAGTTCACTTGAGTAATTGGGCAATGGTGTAGTATCTATGGGTCGAGCCCAATTTATCATCATCGCCCCCTGATTATTTGGACTGGGCTTTTGGCATCACAGCCCAAACAACATGATTAAATTCAATAGTTTTACAAGACAGTTTCTTGCTTTCGAGTTTTCTTCTAAATCTTCCCTTTGTCTCTTCCTTTATTTTCTTGTTCTTTCTGATGTAGACGCATTATGTTCTACTGCTCGCTTCCTTCAAAGAGCAACTTCAACAACATGTTCGTGTTCATGCAATGGAAGCAGTCATGGCTTGTTGGGAGCTCGAGCAATCGCTGCAAAGCTTGACAGGTGATCATCTCATTCTTTTTCTAGTTTTCCTTTATTTCATTTAAGAACTAGAATTTACATTTATTACTTTTTACCATTTGATTTCAGTGTGGAGCCTATTCATTAAACTGATGCACATATGATCCCTTTTGATTGTTACTTGACAGGGGTACCACCAGGTGAAGGTACAGGAGCAACCATGTCTGATGACGATAGTGAAGAAACTAACTTGTTTGATGAAAGTCTAAATGGATCAGACAACATGGGATTTGGTCCTTTGGTGCCCACAGAAAGCGAGAGGTCCTTGATGGAGCGTGTGCGACTAGAACTGAAACACGAGCTTAAACAGGTAGTAAACCACTAACTATACAGTTTAGCCGTTGGTTCATGTAATCAATGGAATTAAATGTAGTCAGATTTCTTCTTATAGGGTTACAAGGAGAAGATCGTGGACGTCAGAGAGGAAATTTTACGTAAAAGAAGAGCTGGAAAACTTCCGGGGGACACTACATCTGTCTTAAAAACCTGGTGGCAAACTCATTCCAAGTGGCCATATCCTACGGTAGGCATAATTACAGAACACCACGGCTGCTATTGATACTCTACTCAGTGCATGAACTTGTCTTTTTATTTATTAGTACCAATGTTTTAAGAACCAGCTATCTGGTTGGTTTGACTTAAAAATCGGGAACCAGCCCAAAACTGGTCTGGTTATAGCCTAAAAACCGTTCTGAAAATGTCGCGATGAATCCATGAATTTCTTTTTGTTAAGACTGCGTTCAGCCTTGACATATATCTGCATATCCTTGATATCTTAGAACCAATTTTGACCTGTATTTGAAATTTTTTATAGTGTCTTAACAGCTTTGTTGTGCAGGAGGAAGATAAAGGAAAACTGGTGCTGGAAACTGGGTTGCAACTAAAACAGATTAACAACTGGTTCATCAACCAAAGAAAAAGGAATTGGCACAGTAATCCTTCGTCATCAACTTCTCACAAAAGCAAACGCAAGAGGTAGATATCATCCCTTGTTTGCTTAATCAGATACTGCATTGTTGTATGAGCCATATACCAACTTGGTTTTGGGATTAAATAGTAGTGCAGGTGACAAAGCAACCAATGAATGCTTTATGTGAATGGAAAAATGATGAGTTGAAGAAACTAGTTTATTCTTCATGTTCACATCCCTGCAAGGTTTCTGTAGCCAGTTTTGCTGTTGGAAGAATAGTTACTTCAGAAATAGCAATGGTTATAAAATGTGGTCGACGAGAGCGTGAAGAACTGAAACTGATGGCGACTTGCTCTGCACTGCTGAAAACATGTAGAAACTATAACAGTATACAACTTGTTGAGTTCAATGAGATGAACATACGAGTAGGAAGAGGTTGAACTGAAATATTTTTGTTTTGCTCATATCACCATTATTGGCGCCAATTCTACTCTTTCAGAATGTGTATTTAAATGACCCTTGGTTTTTCCATGGATGGATTATACTATTTCTGTTGTCTGCTGTACGTGTTCCCCAAAGATGATTGAATGCTCATTTTTTTTTCCCTCCCATTGCGTCATGAAAACACTAAATGTGGTTGGATTTCCCAGGGGTGGGGAATGGGTCAATCCAAGATAAGAGATTCATTTTGATCTTCTGCGCTATAGATGCAGTAATTTTCCTCTCTTTTGCCATGATTACTGTTTACACATTAAAAGTGTAGTTCAAATCGAATAGCCCAAAGAATAAAGCCCAATTGGGCAATTCAGGATAAAGGTCCAAACAGGGTTATTAATGAATGCAATGCAAGCTCACGAACACAATAACATCATCGCCCAAGCTTGTAAGACGCCCAAGATCTGAGCGAATGGAGTGCCTTACGCCCATAGCGATGACCCTGTTCTCGCCTATACCTTCGAATCGCCCAGGATCGTAACAAACATAAAATGTTATGGTTATCCAGAAATGCAGTTATTGAAGCAATTATTGAGTAACCTTATCACATTCCACGATTCAAAGAACCCAGTTGAAGGCAGTTGAACGACAAAGAGTAGTGACAGCAGTTAGAGACGGCAGTTCCACGACAAGTTAGTCACCATAAAGAAAGTGGATAGTCATAAAGCAATCAAGCAATTTTCAAGCGGTTTGTCACGAAGAAATTATCAAGGGAATATAAAAGGAAGAGAAGACATAGAGAGACAAAACCCCGAATCAAACACTCTCAAACAGAGAATATGTAATTTCAATTTCTTAGTTTAAACTAAAACATTTCTTTCAGTATTCGTGTGCTTGCGCCCCCTTGGAGGCATTCTGTTGAATTCCAATTGTAAATCATCGTCAATAAAACACCCCTTTTTGGGACTTTGTCTCAAGAGATTTATTCCTTACACAATCGTCTGATCCCTTTTTAATTGTTAGCGACTACCCGCGTGAAATAATTTGGCACGCCCGGTGGAATATTGGTGTTTGATGTTGAAGATACGAAAGGTGAAATAGTATGCCTCACAAATCTGATAAGGAAGCAACAAGTCAGGGATGAGTCCAGTCTATGATCTAGCGATATGAGGAGCAGCATATCTCTCCACGAACAGAGGGACATATTCAGAGCAGTCACAGTCAATACGAACCAATGAAAGAGTTGAGTCCTCGAACCATGCGTGCATTACTTGGAGAACTCACACAGGATGTCGTTGAACAGGTAAATCTACGAAATATTCATAATATGGAAAGATTTACCCAGAATGAGAATGCACATTATGACAACATGGCCAAACAACTGAATACTTTGAATGAAATAATGAATAAGTTAGTAGGCCAAATTTATCAGCCAGTTGTGCCTCTTGCAAATCACTTTCAAGCTAGGACAATTGTGGGACATAATCCCCCAGTCCTAAATCCAAATCAAGGGATAGAACCACATTTTGGTCCCTCTACTTTAAACCAGGGGATGGTGTAATGCCAAATCAGAATAGTGTAATGGTACGGCTAACTTGGGGGGGTAACCTAAATGTAAGAGACAATGTCCTAAATAATGGACAGAATGCCTCACGTGTTAATGATGGAATAAATATTTAGGCTAATGGTAACAATAGCCCAAATCAAGGCAACTTTGTTGCCAACCAAGGACCAAACATCAGGCCTCAAGCAAATCAACCAACTTGTAGGAATTTCATATGACCCAACGTCATGTTGAGGAATCAAATTATGGAAATAATACAGGATCAGATGGCTTTTGGAGTACGTCATGTCATTAGGCCGACTTACACAAAGCTATATCCTGATTGGGTAGACCAAGCATATCCATGGCCTAGAGGATATAAAGTGCCAAAATTCTCGCTATTTATCGGTTTAGGAGAGGTGTCTACTCTAAAACACATAGGGCGATTCACACTGCAAAGTGGTGAAATAACAGACTACCATAAAATGAGGTTGTTCCCTAGTTCATTAACAGGAGTAACTTTATCCTGGTTCATCAATTTGCCAACGAACTCTGTTCAAACATGGCAATAATTGGAGCAATTGTTCCATGCTCAATTTTATAAGACTGAGTCTGAAATTACTTTGACCGATTTGGCGAGTTTGTGTCAAATGCCAAACGAATGGGCAGAAGGTTTCCTTCAAAAGTTCAAGACAGCAAGAAGTAAATATTTTGTACCTTTGCCCAAAAAGGAGTTTGTCAAAATCGTTCAAAATTGTCTAAACTTTGATTTCAAAAAGACATTCCAAGACAAGGAATTTCCTGATCTTTTTCAATTGAGCGCAAACGTGACTAGATATGAACGATTAATAAGAGAAGAAGATCAAATAAAAAATTATAGTAAGGGGACTTATTATAGAGACCCAAATTTTGATGTTCATACCATTAATGACGAATATTACGATCAAGCCAAAATGTGTTTGGCTGAATTAATTAAAGGAGATATGTATATTTGTCCTACAATGGTTAAGCCTAGACCGTCGGGTAAGGATAAACCTATAAAAGATGAAAACAAAAAGGTTAGAACATTCTCGTTCGATGTAA
>NW_019265467.1:50825-61781 GCF_002742605.1 Olea europaea var. sylvestris
AAGAGTAGTGACAGCAGTTAAAGACGACAATTCCATGTCAAGTTAGCCACCATAAAGAAAGTGAGTAGTTATAAAGCAATCAAGCAGTTTCCAAGCGGTTTGTCACGAAAAAATCATCAATGGAATATAAAAGGAAGAGAAGACATAGAGAGAAAAAACCCCGAATCAAACACTCTCAAACAGAGAATATGTAATTTCAATTTTTTAGTTTAAACATAAACATTTCTTTCAGTACTCGTGTGTTTGCGCCCCTTGGAGGCATTCTGTTTAGTTCCAATTGTAAATCATCGCCAATAAAACACTTATTTTTGAGACTTTGTCTCAAAAGGTTTGTTCCTTACACAATCGTCTGATTCCTTTTTAATTGTTAGCGACTACCCGCGCGAAACAATTACTTTACAACATTACCACCTCATACAGAACGATATTATTGGAGGAAAAACTTAAAACTTCCTTCAGAAAGAAAATACAAACATTCAATTTGTTGCTCGTAACCATGGTGATTTAGAACCTTAACAAGTTGAAACTGCAATGTTCTTGTGTCTCTTGTGATAATAAGTGATTATTTGTCGAAGAAAGTGGCTGTTGAACACTATTTTTGTAAGTTGCCCAATGCCATTTATTTTTGGCCCAATAATAGTTCATTGTCGTGAACAAAATTGGGCTTAGGCCCATAATTTAGAAGCCTCTGTTAATGGGAAAGTTCAATTTGAATGATCTCGGCCCTGTTAACCCAACAGCGTCGTCATTAAAGGTGGCATGGCCTCGGCCCAAAGTAGAAGTCCACTATATAAATGATATTTTTAGTGAGCCACTTTCGAATTTCAACTATTTAAAATATTTTTCTTTAATAATATTTCATAAGGGACAGATGTCAATATAATAATCAATAACTACACATAGTGGTAGCGTAATTTGTATAAATTATTAAAAATAATAATGGTTGTCACGCTCATTTATACACAAAAGGTTTATACTTTATATGCATGAGTTGCATTTTTAATTATAAAATAAAACAAGAAAATCCTAACCCACTACACAAGTAGCAAGTTTGGATAAGCATATAACATGCTTTATAGTTTGTCATTCAAAGCTTGTGTAACACAAGATATGACACATCAACCTAATTTGATGAGCTTAATCATCACCAAAGATAAAAAAGAAAAATTGATCATAATCCAATCTTAGTATTGAATATCCACTCACAAGCATAAGTCACACGAAAAGGGTACGATTGAATTTACACGCAACCAGTATAATTAGATACTTCATTTCAAATCAGTTTTCAAATGGAATACCAAACACAATATGGCATACGGGAATTAGTCTGACAATCGCATGGATCAAGGTAATTAAATGAGCCTCTAGCCGACATCCATGTGCAAGGAATAGTGGCTATACACTCTCTAACAGGACACGATCATCCTAGTATTTAAATATTACGACTACATCGTGTTAGAGATGATACATAGGTTAGGCTTTGCTTAGTCACAAGGCCGACGTTGCACATTTTTTCTTTCAAATTCTTCAGTTTATACTTTATAGAGATAAGTTTATAGTTTGGAGTATGCTAGGTGAAAAATGTTATTTGTACTCGACATTTGACACGTCGGGTTACTTGATGTGAGTGAGGGGGTCAGGCCCCACACATTTATTAGCATGTGGACCCAAACCTCATTCGAGTAGCAGATAACTCGGAGTGTCAAACTCCGACTACTTGTAGCAAAACTCATGCTAGGTGATCAGATTCTACTTTGCGCATTTCTTACAGATATACACTTAATCATTCTTCATTTATTCATGGCAAATAACACAAGCAAAATAGATCAAATCAAATACTGCCAACATAGCATCTGGAAAACTTTCGTTTTTTCCTTAATAGTTTACACAATGCAAGAAAGCTACAATCACAATCATATCAATGGTGGGATCCCACTGTTGTCTTGTCTCTCCAATTATTTTTCATTATTTACCTACCTACACCATCTCCCATTAATTCCCATGATTTATCAATCACCTCATTTTCCAAGAAATTTCCTCCCATAATCATCTTCAGATCAGAAATGAGAGAAAAATCAGAATTCACTCGAGAGTTGTAATAACTATTACAGCTAATTATACATAAATCACTTATTTTGTGCCCAGTAAATAACCATCTAAATGGCTGGTATGCTTCCTGGAGTTGAATCTGCAAGAAGAAGAAGATTCCATTCTGATTCTCCAAACCCATCTGGTTATAACTTCACAAGACGTTCATCTTTTTGTTTATATTCAAGCAATCATGAAACCCTTCACAGTTCATCCTCTTCCTCGGTACTAAAATCGAAATTTTCTTATGGGATTTTTTTTTTGTATCTATATGTATGTATATTTTTTTGTACGATTTTTATGAAATTTCAGGGTTTTGTTGCTCGTAACCATGGTGATTTAGAACCTTAACAAGTTGAAACTGCAATGTTCTTGTGTCTCTTGTGATAATAAGTGATTATTTGTCGAAGAAAGTGGCTGTTGAACAGTATTTTTGTAAGTTGCCCAATGCCATTTATTTTTGGCCCAATAATAGTTCATTGTCGTGAACAAAATTGGGCTTAGGCCCATAATTTAGAAGCCTCTGTTAATGGCAAAGTTCAATTTGAATGATCTCGGCCCTGTTAACCCAACAGCGTCGTCATTAAAGGTGGCATGGCCTCGGCCCAAAGTAGAAGTCCACTATATAAATGATATTTTTAGTGAGCCACTTTCGAATTTCAACTATTTAAAATATTTTTCTTTAATAATATTTCATAAGGGACAGATGTCAATATAATAATCAATAACTACACATAGTGGTAGCGTAATTTGTATAAATTATTAAAAATAATAATGGTTGTCACGCTCATTTATACACAAAAGGTTTATACTTTATATGCATGAGTTGCATTTTTAATTATAAAATAAAACAAGAAAATCCTAACCCACTACACAAGTAGCAAGTTTGGATAAGCATATAACATGCTTTATAGTTTGTCATTCAAAGCTTGTGTAACACAAGATATGACACATCAACCTAATTTGATGAGCTTAATCATCACCAAAGATAAAAAAGAAAAATTGATCATAATCCAATCTTAGTATTGAATATCCACTCACAAGCATAAGTCACACGAAAAGGGTACGATTGAATTTACACGCAACCAGTATAATTAGATACTTCATTTCAAATCAGTTTTCAAATGGAATACCAAACACAATATGGCATACGGGAATTAGTCTGACAATCGCATGGATCAAGGTAATTAAATGAGCCTCTAGCCGACATCCATGTGCAAGGAATAGTGGCTATACACTCTCTAACAGGACACGATCATCCTAGTATTTAAATATTACGACTACATCGTGTTAGAGATGATACATAGGTTAGGCTTTGCTTAGTCACAAGGCCGACGTTGCACATTTTTTCTTTCAAATTCTTCAGTTTATACTTTATAGAGATAAGTTTATAGTTTGGAGTATGCTAGGTGAAAAATGTTATTTGTACTCGACATTTGACACGTCGGGTTACTTGATGTGAGTGAGGGGGTCAGGCCCCACACATTTATTAGCATGTGGACCCAAACCTCATTCGAGTAGCAGATAACTCGGAGTGTCAAACTCCGACTACTTGTAGCAAAACTCATGCTAGGTGATCAGATTCTACTTTGCGCATTTCTTACAGATATACACTTAATCATTCTTCATTTATTCATGGCAAATAACACAAGCAAAATAGATCAAATCAAATACTGCCAACATAGCATCTGGAAAACTTTCGTTTTTTCCTTAATAGTTTACACAATGCAAGAAAGCTACAATCACAATCATATCAATGGTGGGATCCCACTGTTGTCTTGTCTCTCCAATTATTTTTCATTATTTACCTACCTACACCATCTCCCATTAATTCCCATGATTTATCAATCACCTCATTTTCCAAGAAATTTCCTCCCATAATCATCTTCAGATCAGAAATGAGAGAAAAATCAGAATTCACTCGAGAGTTGTAATAACTATTACAGCTAATTATACATAAATCACTTATTTTGTGCCCAGTAAATAACCATCTAAATGGCTGGTATGCTTCCTGGAGTTGAATCTGCAAGAAGAAGAAGATTCCATTCTGATTCTCCAAACCCATCTGGTTATAACTTCACAAGACGTTCATCTTTTTGTTTATATTCAAGCAATCATGAAACCCTTCACAGTTCATCCTCTTCCTCGGTACTAAAATCGAAATTTTCTTATGGGATTTTTTTTTTGTATCTATATGTATGTATATTTTTTTGTACGATTTTTATGAAATTTCAGGGTTTTTTTTTCTATTGAAAATAACAGAGGAATCCAATAAGCCAGGCATATTGTGATGAAAAGCTAGGGGCTGTGGCTAGAGAAGCTAAGAAAAGGTTGGATGAGAGGCTGAAAGCACAGTGGAAATCAGAAATCAAAAGGTAATAATATGTTTGAGCATGTTAATTTTTTTTTATTTTTTTTATTTTTTTGTTACAAGTAGAAAAAAGTAAATTATGTTTTCTTGCTATAAACACAAATTTATTAACTAACTTTTTAGTCAATATCTGGTAATTTAAATGCCCAAAAATCAAATCTTCATTTTTAGTCAATAAGACAACCACAACAAAAAGGAAAAAAGAAAAAAAAAATTATTAGAATGAGATATTGTAATCTTTGATTAGTATAAATTCCAAGATTTGATTTTGCATTATAAATTAACAAACACTCTAATATCAGTTCTTGATTTTTCGATAATTAATTAAATTCCCTCTGTCCCTATTTGAGCCTCAATTTTTTCAATACTCATTTTCAACCACACATTTTTTTATAAAATAATTTTACATGTGAATCCAAAATTTTTAATACTTTCTAACCATACATTCTCCAAAAATCACTAATACAAAACCCATTTTTCTAAAAAAAAAAAAATGTAGCTCAAACAAGGCTAAATGCAATTCTTCTGATTAGATAAGATAACAGATAAATCTTATGGATTGAGCAAAAGTGATCGAAAATGGATGACAAAAGCCATGACAGCTTCTCACAAGCATGGGATCCTCTTGAGTAAAAAATACAAGAAAAAAGTGGGTTCAACCATGTATTGTGAGTGTTCGGTCAGGGAGGCTAGCCTCCCTATTAGTGTAGCATTATCAAAATCGTACTCACAAGTTATGTTTCCTTCTTATATTGCATTTTAGGCACAAATAATTCTCGACGGAAATAAATTATAGAGATGTGCAATAAAATTTGTCAATTGGCATCATTTGTAGTTCAATCCAACTTATCATACAAACATACGGGTGTAAATTATGTACCAATCTAGTCGAGCATGCAAAAAGTGTTATTACGTGTTTGTTTGACAAAATTACTGTTAATATTTTTGTCAACTTTTTAACTGTTCAAATTTTATCTTTATCCCACATTTCATGACATCCACAAATTTTCAATAATTTGATTTGGAGGGTTTGTTTTTCATATTTCTTAATCAAATGTAGGGTTTCGAGTGGGCAAGAAAGGACAAGAAATCTGGAGGTGAGCCCTACAATTGAAGGGACAGAAGTTTTTGGATTAAAGAAAAAGTTTAATTGGGCAAAACTAAGCTGGAAATGTACAGAACAAGAGGAATGTGCAGTGTGTTTGGAGCATCTTATGGCAGGAGACACCCTAATGCAGTTGCCATGTGCCCATAGATTCCATTCAAAGTGTTTGGTACCATGGCTAGAGAGCAATGCACATTGTCCTTGTTGTAGAATGGAAATTCAAAATTGAAACAAAATAAAAAAAAAATTATTAATAATAAAATCATGTCATGGAATTCGAGAATAAAGCTATGGAATTCGATGTTGGATATGTATAGTCTAATTTTGTCGTTTACTTTTTCTTCCTTTACTACAATGGACGTTAGCGGTAAGATCAACGAGTTGATACTCCCAGATTGGAGGTTTAGGCACGGGAGTCCTTAAGGCGAAATTTTAATGTTGTAGGCTAATGTGGACAGTTCGTACGTATTAGATCGTCTTTATATAAAGATACAAGGGCGAACCGTTTATCTTGAAAAGAGAGAAAAAAAGAGAAGCTTAATTCATAAATACGGCGAACCTACAATATCAAGTGGAAATAGCCTTATTGAATCACTCCTATTGTATTTGGACTTTAGAGGGTTTTTTTTTTAAAGCTCAGAAGTGATTCTTCTTAGAGAGTAAAAATTGCTTTTTGTTGAAATTATTAATGTTTGTTTAAAGTCATAAGTGCTTCTTAGTTTTTTAAACACTCATAGAGAAACTGTAATTTCGAACTTCCCTAAAAAAGCTTTAAATTCAGCTTTCGTGAGAAGTTAAACTTTATATTTTGTGAAATTTTTAAATTTCTAAATATATCTAATTTTTTAAATGAATGATGATTGTTATCAAATTGCAAATCTTCTAATATTTTGATAAAATATTACATTAATCAATATTCTATCTTAATATTTATCATTAATTATCAATTTAAATTGTTATTAGATTTACTTTATATATGGAATAATACTCTTTGCAGTCGCTTATTATCGCAGTCACCTATGTGATGGCATACATGTGACGGTTAATGTATCAAATCACTAATCGTCACATATATGTCATATAGGACAACTATAACAATGAATAACTGCAAATAACATTACTCTTATATATAAGGTGACAAATATATGTCATATGATTGTTTGTTAAAATATATAATAAAAATTACACATTATGTGTACAATATAATTCGCGTCATGTTGTACTTTAATCCTATTCATGTACCAAACGATCCCTTATTTCAGAACATTTGAGAAATAGCGAAGAAATTATGAAAATTTCAACCAACAACGCCGCACTTTATCAACATTTTTAAAGTCGGACGGTGAATCAATCTTGATATTTCATTTAGTTTAACAATAACTAAATTTAATAATCTAAGAGGGAAATGAATGACAAATGATTCAATTGTAACAATAATTAAATTCATAAATACTTCCAAAAATTAATTATTCAAGAGTGGTACATGATTCAATTGTGTGGTGCGACAACTTTGCAAAGGAGTGACCACACGAATGGACAGATCACGATATTTTCATTATTCTTCATTCTATTACAAGAATTAGAATTGATCGACTAGAAAAATAGAAAAAGGGTCTAAAGATCAGTCTAATAACATATAAAAACTGTAAAATTAAAAGAATTTATGAACCAATAAGTATGCCATTCTGCATTTCGAAAATATTGTCGTACAACTTCAAAATTTCAAATACAGTTATGCTACAAGTACAGGATTTTTGGACAGAAATTTTTTCACAGACACGTGTCGAAATATCATTCAAAGATAGAAAAAACATAAAACATAGACAGACATGATTTTTCCGTTTCAAAATTCTGTAAGTTTTTCGATACTAAGAAAAAATCGTTTCAAATAAATACTTATTGATGGACAAGAGTTTGCCTTGTCAAGGCAACGATGTTTAAAAGGGTAGCAGATAAATGGCCGGCTTTTTAGACCAGACAACTAAATAAAACAAATCTTCACCACCAAGAAAAAGTATAATTTAAAATATAAAGTTTTAACTTTAATTAGTCCATTTCTAATGGACAATGGACCAATTTGTTTGAGTCCTTGTCATGGTCACTATAGTCAAGTAATTACTTATTTTATAGCTTATAAAATAAGTGAATTATCTGCCAGATCAATGTAAAAGTACTTCAATTTTGGACCTCAAATTACTGTGAAGAGAGGTTATGAATCAAAATAACAAAAGAGAAGAGTCAGTTTTATTGCAAAGAGAGAAATTCGTCCAAGAACAGCTAGAAAAATGACAAACATAAAAAGTTAACAAAATCGAGAACATCTTATAGAATTTTAGACGGCATAAAATTTTTCGATTAAATGTTCAATATTTAATATATTAAATATTCTTGACTAAAATTGAGTTATGATTTATTTTAACCGTCGTTATTACTTGTTCAAATAATCTTGACAGTATTAGATTTGTCTACAAATTGACCAAATAATTGTGATATTCCACATCTTTCTTTCATTTATGCTAAAAACTATTTAAAAAGGTGCGGTGAAAAGATTGCTAAAAAATAGTTTTAGGACGGAGCTAGTGTTATTGTACGATTACAAGCATCTCCAATACCTTCGTGATTTTATTTTATTTTTTTAAATTATCATATATAAGTAAAAGTAGGCAATATTTAAAGAAATTCTTATAGCAAATGTAATAAATTAAGGGGAAAAATCAACATTACATAGTTATAAGACTCGACCTCAAGATTAGTGACCTAATCAAGACATTAGGTCATTGTCAGTTTATTGATTGAATTGATAGGTCATCAATGGAACCGATGTGTCAATTCTTAAAAAATTATTTTAATTGAAATTAAAAATTTTCTCTTGAGACAATTAAAGTTTTTCATTTATTTGTCACTATTTACTTTCATGTATATAACTTATTGATATTATAAACTTATTTGTTCTACAGTATTTATAATTCAATTTTATAATTTTTGCATAATATAGAATTTCTATTTATATTTTTCTCATTTTTTTATTTACACAATATATCTATTATCAAGCAAACACTTTAGCCAAAATTAATTTATCTATACATTACAAATCCATTAAAGATTTCTTTGATAAAAAGCTGGTAACATTTTCTTTACTTGAATATTAAATTTATGTATAATAAGGGCAGGATTATAATATTTTTGGAATAATATTTGAAGATAATAGAAGATACAATAAATTCAAACAATATGCTGATTGCTCACTTTATGGGTGGAGAAAGTCAAGGGTTCCAATCTCCAGTCCCTCATTTGTTAACTAATTTTTCTTTGACCTTTGAAAACCCAATAAAATCTGGCCATCGATCTGACCCAAAATTCGATAATTTAACTGAATTTGGTCGGTTAAATCGCTGACCAGTCAGATAAGTTCATCCAGCTCGATGAAGGGCCTAGGTCGTAAATTTTTTAGGCCCACCGGCTTCGATTATAGAGAAAATTACCCAGAAATCTACATTTAAAGATTAATTTTCATAATCAAGGAGGATTAGTTTTAAATTCAAAAATTAGGTGGTAAACAAGATTAGTTAAAATAATAAAATTAAATTACTCCAACCCGACCTAACCTAACCCAACCCACCCCACCCCAACACAACGCACCCCACCTCAACCTAAGACCCCCAAATCATTTTTCGTCCTCTCTCTCTCTTCTCCATTATCCCTTCTCTCTCTACCCTCTCTCTCCCTCTTTTCATGTGGCCCCTCTTCCTCTCTTTCGATTGGTCATTCCTAGCGTCACTACTCCTTCTCTTCCAGTGGTTGCGTGCAACACAAACATCACGTGTTAGGCATCATTGTGAGATTTGCAACTGTGTACCGTGAATTCTTTGCGAGTATAATGCGATGTCGAGCTGTAGGGTGGTGGTGGTGCAAATATACGTGGTGGTTGTGCGAATCTGTAAATTTGTGGTGTGGTGTGGTGTGGTGTGGTGTATGGGTTATGGTGGTGGTTATGGTAACGAGTTGATGGATTGAAGGAGGTGGTGGCAATGGTGGCGATACTGGCATGGGCATTGTCGGAGGTGGTGTTGCTCAAAAGATAGTCTATAGCTACTGGTGTTTGGCTTGATTTTTGGTACGTTTGGGAAGGTGTTAGGCATGAATGTTGGTCGAGGTTTGTAGAGGAGGTTGAGGTGGTCATGCTAGTGGTGGAGTTTGACGGCTTGAGTGGTGGTTGGCTGGTGTTTGGAGGCTTCAAAGGAGGCGCCACTGCTTGCAGCTATGAGCAACGAATCTTTCATTTGGTGGCAGTGGTGCGGTGATACCAGTGGTGTTGGTGGTTAGAATTTGTTGAAGGTATTGATGGTTGTCATTTGGTTGAAGTTGTTGGGAGTGGTGACGAAAATCAAGTGTGACCAAGTCTATCTTCATTGTAACTATCTATGACTAGATCTATGTGAACCATGGCTGTATGTGACTTGATTATATACAGTCACAAATTAGATTGATGTGGTCACAGGTAATCACAATAAAGACAAAGTTGGTCACAATTAGTCACGAATAACACAAGTCAATAATGTAGTAAAGTTGGAGGTGATGGTGGTGGTGGGAAATTGTGGTGCTGGATTATAGTGTTGGTCTATAGTGTGAAGATTTGTTTGTGGTGACTCTTTGTGGTCAAGTATTTGTTTTTGTAAAGGTTGTGACCAATTTTGTGTTAATTGTGATTGATTGTGACTTGATCACATATCGTCACAATTAAGATTGACTTGGTCATAGGCTATCATACTGAATACAAATTTGATCACATTGAATACAATTTTGGTCACAATTAGTCGCGAATAACACGTCAGTGACCTAATTATATACATTGACTTGGAAAATTTCTAGATGGGTGTGGTAGGGTGGGGTGATTCTGTAAGGTGGGATGTAATCTTCAGTTTCTAATATTTCGAAATTTTCTGGGAGGTGAGATAGGATGGGCTGGGGGTGTTATTTCCAATTTTTAATTTTCAGAATTTTTTTTTTGTTTTTATTATTATTATTTTTGGCAATAAGGGTGGGGTGGGTATTCAGAAAAGATTTTCAATTTTTGAAACTTTTTTACAAGTGGGGTGAAGTTGCGGTTGGGCGGGCGCAAGAACATGGTGGTGGGGTTGGGTGGGGGATAATTAATTATATATTATATATATTATTAATTGAAATTAACACTTGAATTTTGAAATAATTTAACAAATTTGTTAGTTTTGAAATATGATTCTTATTTGTAGGAATTATGCATTGTTTCCTCCATTTCATAACTATGAGAGTTATCTAGAGTTTCACTTAGATTAAAATGATATATTAGATAAGTCAATTTTCATATTTCTATGGAGTTTTACATGTTTTACTTTTATTAAAAAAAAAAGGGATT
>NW_019265467.1:62451-70401 GCF_002742605.1 Olea europaea var. sylvestris
TTTTTTTTTTGGGGGGGGGGGGGGGGGGTGGTTGGTTGAAGTAGATGGACAATGATCTCATGTTATACTGAAGTCTTTGGTCAATCACTACATCTTTTTCTGGTGCAAAGTAAGCATCGATTAGTAACCTTTTGAGATAAGCCACTATTTCATTCACAAGCAGCAAACTACATCACTATCAACCACACCATGGCTTTGAAAAAAAAAAAAAAAAAGATTTCTCAGGTTCACTTACATATTCACACACTACTACAAAAATTCACAGGTTCAGTTTTAGAGAGGCATAATTAGAACATACAATGATTCCAAACAGAAGTACAAGGAGACTTTCATTGGACATGTTCCAAATGGCAGGAGTCACAGACAAGACCAAGAGAGGGGCATATTCAAGTATATGGATTTAAGGTTTCCAACTCAAACTGCTGCATCCACAGAGAGGTCAAATGCGAGTGCTGTGGCATGTCTGAGGACTGCACCATAGCCTACATCCAATGCACCAGGGCTCAGTTTTATGGCAAATGGGTTTGTGGCCTGTGCTTGGAAGCAATAAATGAAGAGTCCTACAAGATTGGAGTACACGGTATTATTCACGAAGAAGCTCTACATGCACACATTGAAATATGTAAAAAGTTCGATAAAACCATCAGAGCGAATCCTGCCATGTCTCTTGCATATGCCATGACCAAAATTCTGAGATTGTGCTCCAAGAAGAATAGATGATGTACATAGTATTGGACAACACAGTACACTATAATGTACAAAATTTCTATTTCTTTTTCTTGTGTCCAATGTTGTACACTCCAACTTACCAAATAAAACATCAGAGCAGACGTATTTATGCAGACAATTCAAAGTCTATTCAAATAAGTTCAATTGTTGCTTTCCATCAATCCACCTTGCCAAGCAAGTGTTTAAAACTCAATTCACATTTCCAAATGTAAACACTATTCTGCAGAACAATATACAGAAGTATGGACAGCTCAAAAAAAATAACAAATAAAAGCTTGTCCGATTTGGGACATTTCTTTTGATTCTAGGGACTGCAGAAATACAAGACCTGACAAGTCATTCGATGACTGATTTCACTACTAAGTGAACATTTCATTATTGAAAAACCAGAAGTTCATTTAAAGATTATAGACAAATGTTATATTCCGGGAGAACTACAAACTCATGGGCCATATAGCACCTCATATACAGAGCTATATAAAAAATGTACTATAGAGAAGGGGTTTCTGAGTTCGAAACAGAGACTTCTGTGAAGCCTTCATGAACATCCCCCCGGCAGAGTGGGCACACACTGGAGAACAAGTACATGATTAACAGTTAGATATTGAAAAGGATAGAAGGCTAGGGGGTGGGGGATGCAGGATGAAGGGCGGCAATATCACATACCCATGAATCTCCTTGAGCCATTTATCAACACATGACATGTGATACTCATGGTAACATGGAAGAACTCGAATTTTGTCTCCCTCCTCATACTCAGCTAGGCAAATGTAACACCTGCAAGACAAGGTTTCATCATAAATAGTTAAAAATTAAAGCTATGGCGAACTACCGGCTAATACAAAAAAATACCACTAGACATTCACATACGGGAACACTGTGGGACAAAATAGTAAATGACTTTGCTGGTAAACCAGTTATATCACAAAAGATAATATTTGCTTTGTAGTCGGTCTATGTCAAAATAGGACATGTGTCAAGATATGATTGAAGATATGAAAAAATAAAATAACAATATGAATTCCATAGTTTTAGTGATTTTATGTCACTGTTGAATGAGCAATCCGCTCCTTTCTGGCTACAGTTATCATAACATTAAAAGATAGGTTAAAACACAGTTTCCTGAGTGGTTTCTTCTCTATCCTTTTCCCAGGGTAGCATAATTAGCAAATGATGTGAGCAAAAAGGAATTCAAAAGAATTTTGTCATCAAACTTCACTATATATTTCACTGTAAAATTTAGCCCCAGTTTCGAAAAATAATGTTTTGAATAGTGATTTTTAGGAGAATGTGTGGTTAAAAAGTAGGAAAAGACTTTGGGTTTACATGCAGAATATTTTATTGTGTGAATGCATGATTAAAAATAAGTATGTAGAAAAAAAAAACTTTCAAATAATGGTTGTCAATCAGGGGCTTAATAGTATCTCTACAGTTTGATGAAGTGTACTCTTTTCATTATTTTGTTTCCTTATTCAGAGACATTGTCATATTTCCATTATTAATATAAGCAAAGCTCGTCATGAGGTGGGCACTCTTGAAATCAAATTGTGTAAACAGAACGTGAGTTTTTCTATCTCCCTTTATTATGTCTCCTCCAATATTTTTTCTCCATTTTTATAGAATTTTCTTGCCAACAGGTGCTTCATCAACCTGCTTAGATTTGCTTTCCAAGAAGCAAACGAATACAAATTATTAGCGCCCCCCCCCCCCCCCCCCCCCCCCCCTTGTTTTTCCCATTTTTTGGGATCTTCCAACCACTTTGAGCACATCCCATTAAAAAAGCAGGGGAATACATACTGCTGATCCTCATCTCCACTTTCCAATCCTTCTGGCTTTCTGTGAGTCTTCAAGGGAAAAGAGTCAACCACCGATTCTGGAGCTGGGAGTGAGACCATAGACAAGGAAAGTGACATTGGTTGTCGATGAATTTCATCCAGTACCTGTAGATATTAATGTAGTTTCTCCATTTAGGATATATCAATCAATAGAATGTTAACTGCATATAACAGGAAAAAACACATAAGTACATGTGACTTATTGGAGATCTCAAATATAAATGTTTACTGTGATTAAGGTAAATAGTATTTATATATTAAAAAGACAAGCATCAGATAACAAACTTAATTCTGTAAAATTCTCTTTGCAAAATTCACAGGACTGAAAAGGAATCAAGCACTCATAAAAAACACTCTTAAGAGCAAAAGTTTATTCTCTTGAATATGGAGTTTTATTTTAGCTTACTTTCTCTCGCAATTGTTGCTCATAATTGGTCCACTATTTTCTAGCACAAACCTAATACTCCTATTTAGCCCTATTCGGCCCCCATTTTTAAAACTAATTTTTTTCCCAAACTCATTTTTAAGCATATTCTCCCTATAAAATAATTTTGGCACGTGCATCCATAACTTTTCACTACTTTTTAATCACACATTCTCCGGAGAAAAAAAAAATTCACTTTCCAGCAAATCTATTCTCAAAAAGCCCAAATATCTACCAAACAGAGGCTTATACTTCTAGTGGAAGCATTCTATTTTATGTGCATATATGTTCCTATATCTAATTCATTTAACATGTATATATGAATACACGAACTTTAGAGATAATTGATGTACATTCATGAATCGAGGTGCCTGGGGCTGTAGTATTTTCCAAGAGTTGGGCTAACAGATTCACTGTCATTCTTCTAAAATTAATAATAAGCACTTGTTTGAGCCCTATTAATTTACATTACATTTTATTTTTCTCTCTCCTATTTTCAACCACATAATCTTCCATAAAATAATATTACACGTAAATCGAAAATTTTTCCTTCATTTTCAGCCACTCATTTTTCAAAAAAATACTATTCCACCCATTAATTTTTCACGTAATGGGGGCCAAACGGGGGCTAAATAATATTTTGGACTACCATCAAAGTTCAATGTATCGTGTTCAATGTTCACGACAGCAGTAAGTTAAGTTTCAACGCGCCCCTTAAACTACTTGTCAAATACCAAGCTTTTCTTTTAAGTAGGTTGCTCTTAATAAATTTCTTTATGTAGTCATTCAGAAATGCTGACTTCAAACTTCATGTCCTTTTTCAGCTGCTAATCTAGCAATTAATCCAACTGTCTCCAATGTAATCGTTAACTCACTGCAGTAATAAATTTTGTATAATCTAATCCTTGCTTCTGCTGGTATCCTTTTACAACCAAGCGTCTTAGAGCTAATTTCTTTCATGTCCTTTTGGACAACCTATTTCAAGTAACTTGTATTACTGAATTCTCTTGCTTTATTCTTTTAAACAATTTCCCTCTCCAACAATTTTTTTCTGCCTAGTGGCAAGTTTATTGTCTCTCAATTTCTTTCTTCCAAAGAGTTTACTTTTTTCATGGATCTCTTTTCGTTCTTTTATTTGTTGAAATTCTCTTGTAAGCTTGCCTTTTTCTTCTCATTTTGTGATTGATGAACTTCCTCATTTCTTACTACCCCATTCCAAATCTTCAACTTTCTTGAAAAACAATTTTCACACATATTTGTATCTTTATGTCTGATGCTTCAAATCCATTTGTAAATAGGTATGCTATTTACTCTCATTTAATTCTTAGCATTTAGTTTCTTCACAAATCCGCAATTCCTTCCATTAATTTCAGCTCTCTTTTTATCAAGCTCATCACTCAAAATCTGTAATATTTCCTTTGTGCAAAAAACTTCTCTCAAAGTTCTTTCATTTTCGATGGAGCTCACTCTTTCCTCTGCAACTTCAAATTTTGCTTTAATGTTGTTCTTTCCCCTTAGACTCGTCTGTTCGCTTTCCCAATGTCTGCTCCCACTTTCTCAGTATTTTTTCTCCATACGGTTCATTTCAGTTGCCTTCTGCTGCAGCCTACAATTGATCTAATTTCGTTTTCTACTCTTCCTCAAATAAATCGTCTTTCTCTTTCATTCCCAACTCAAATTGCTGCTTTTTTAAATTGAGAACGGCCAACTGTTTGTCGAAAATCTTACAATCTACCATGTGCATAGTCTTCAAATATATGGGCATGTTTTGCTGACATAGTGTCCGAAATTGTTTCAAAAATCTCTATGATATCTAGTATGTCTCGGGAACCATACTAACACCTTCATTTGTTAACTTCATTACCTGTAATTCAACTTGCTAAAATTAGGAAGTTTCTGGCTCAACATATTGTTTGGTGTATCTTTAACAAGCTCTTCATCAAAGCTCTGATGCCACTTTGTAGAAAACAAATGGGCACACTCACAAAAACACTCCATGAGAAAAAGTTTATTCTCTTGAACAAATTAGTTTTTACTCAGCATACTTTCTCTTACAGTTGCTTCGACCTTTTTCTGAATAGAAACCAAAGAATCCTATTTATACCTGTACAGAGAACATTCTATTTAATGTGCACTCTAATCCTACATCTAATTCATATAACATTATAGAAGAATTTATGCACTCTATATCAAATACATTTTATGTGTATTATGAATTCTATTAATATGATAGATTCTTGATCTAGAACAATGGTAAATGGACTATGCATGTTCAATGTATCAAGAGGTGAACTTCAAAAGATAAACTTCCAACATGGTCAACTTCAGAAGATATCAAGAGTTAAACAATCAGCTTTAAAAGCCAAAACTGTCAGCAGAAAAAAAAATAAAAATCGAAGCTGAGCAAAATATGGCTGATTAATATTGACTTCTAATGAATTACCTCAAACAACGCTTCAGCTAGCATGACAATCCTTGAAACGCCAGCACGAGCACCAGATTCCTCAGATGTCAAACTTGACTGACATGAGCACATGCCATCAGTGTGTATCCCTCTAGGACAAACTGCAATTCTTTGTTCGGTTGTATCAAAACCACCACGAAGTCTTTCCCAAATCTGTATGCAGCACTTGACCAAATGAGTATGGAAAAATCATAAATTAGACAAAATTACAACATGGTTATCTGCCCCATCAAAACAGTGCTCTTATGTATAGAGTGAAAGAGAATTAATAAGATATCATGCCTCAAGGTAATGAAATCTACATCTTAATAGCTCACATCATAAAGCATGAAATTACAGTGCACCAGCAGATAGAGCCTTTCTCCAAATGTGAAGAAAATATGCATTAACCAACAGTTGATATGATAGGCCTCGATACCTCAAACAAATAAAGAGGAGTATCTAAATGTTACCTCAGATCTCGAATGCCATCTTCGTTCATTTATACCTTGAGTCCTGCTTTCATAAGCTCTAGAATCTCCACCAATTCCATCATTAAATAAATCGCCACTAAAATCAAGAATCCATCTGTCACGAGATCTTAAATTATCAGAGTTACCAGACGGAAAAACAAAGGTTCTCGAATCCGTATGTCTTCTAGAACTGCGTCTTGAGAAAGCATCCCAAAATAGTCTTCTACTATTCATTCTTTCTTCACGACTGCCTATTTCAGCAGAACTACTAGCTAAAATATCAGAGGAGACACTTGGCATGTCAACATGCAGTACACTTGTATCTTGCCTGGTTTGTTCTCTTTCTGAAATGGGATTTCCTAAACCTGAAGGAATTACCTCCTGTAGAGTATCATCCCTTGGCGAATCAGCATTTATTGGTGACTCCGAAACAGTGGAATTGAAACCAGAACCAGAACCAGAGCCAGAGCCAGAATCAGAGAAAGAAAAATAAATTGCTTCATTGACATTATTTTCAACAGAAATATCATCTGATGAAGAATTGAGGCTCAGAGAAGAAGGAATAGTACAATTGGTGAGCTCTGCACCGAGATGAGATGAAATCCCATTCATATCGTTGTTTGTCCCACTGATGGCATCAATAGTTGGCCTTTGATTTGCAAATGCTGAATCAGAAGATGGTTGATGTATGTACAAAGTGCTGTCAGTTTCGTGAGTCCTAGTGCTGGTGATTGATTGATCAGAAGGAACCAATTCCCCACTTTTGGACAAGCATTTTCCTTTATCACTTGTGTCACCATTGCTTGGACTGCATTCAAGACCAGGATTCTCATTAGCAATCATGGGTCTTCCTGTTGGGATCCCATTTTCATTTTTGCTACTTGCAAGGTCGGCTATGCTACCAACGGATAAAGCAGCATATTTTCCTGGGAAATTTAACATTTCTGAATGATAATGTTCTGCAGAATTCACCAGCAATTCAGCAGGATCATCTTCCATCTACAGAAAACAAATGAAAACTCATAGAATAACCTTTAATGCCTAATTTACCAATCACTTCAAAAATGTTTAGAATATAAGAACAAGACAACACTGTTAACATTTGAAGACGAGCTTGTCAATAAAGTTTTAACATTATTTTCCTCTGTTGCATACGATCATGAATCCGTTCCCTCAAGGCTCTTTGACAGCACTAGCCTATGTGTTCTTCCCACTAGCCATGGCTTGGCCTGACCCTTGGCTTTGATACCACTTGTCACAGGGCTGTCTAAATATGATACAAGAATAGAAAGCTCAAGCTAGATGGCTCAAAACATACCTTAAATTTTCCTCGTAGTATGTCATGTGTGCTTAGAAGAGAGCAAGACTAGCTGATTTTACTTTTTCACAAGATTTTATTTTTTTCCATTTTTTGATGCTTTGCCCAGCTATCTGTGCAATTTGACTTATATAAACTCCCAGTAAATTATTAGGAAAGTACAATAGTCAAAGAAAAAGAACATTATAACATCGCTAATTTTTTGAATTTTCTAATTCAGATGATATTAAGAAAATCACATTCCATTTCAATATTCAACCATCAAGATATATCCTTCACAACTTGCACCGTCTTCAATAGACACTGTTCAACAAAAAGTTAATGGAAACACAACAAAATTATTCAAGTTGAATGGAATAGTTCAACATGCTACAAGCCACAAATCTTGCACCTGTCCAAATCTTAGTATTGCATTTCCATCACAGCTTATTCTTAAAATAGAGATAAATCAAGATACTCTTTGACAAATTTAGCTCATTTCTAATCCAATAGGTACTCCATTCGGATTGCTGAAAACATTACTTGAATTTAAAATCCAAAAGTAACTTATTGGGTTATTCCTTTTATCAACCAAATAAATCCTACTATTCATCTGACTGCAATTCGTTCTAGTGAAAGTAAAAAATTATTCTCTGGACATTCAAGAATTAACTTTTATGCACGTACCCATTATTCAAATGCACCTATTATCGCATTGAGAAAATTTCAGAAAAATTGAATCCATGGTA
>NW_019265467.1:71032-77006 GCF_002742605.1 Olea europaea var. sylvestris
TCAAAATAGAGAAAACAACAAAACCCAATCTTTAATAATTAATAACAGAAAATCAGAACTTATAAAACGACCTTTCAAAATCAATTTCATTTATAATATGTGGGTGCGTACCTCGTTTGGGGACTGAGAAGAAGAGGCACCGCAAATGAGGATAGAGGAAAGGGAACGTTTGGCGGTGGGTCGTCGGCGTTGGCGGGTCCCGACCCCATCCCGAGGCGACTGGCAGGATCGCAGCCGGCTGCTGCCCGAGCCCATTAACCCCTCCTCTACTCCAACCAAAGAGAGATGGAGACAGAGATATATATGATAAATATATATGGTCTATTCGTTGTAGGTGGGAGGAACGGGCATTTAGAAAATGATAGAGATGGTGAATGGTGATAATAATGGAAGGCTCTGTGTGTTTTTGTGCGTCTCTGTGTGAAAGAGAGAGAGATGGCACTGGAAAACTATTTTTGAATTTTGAAATTGGTAGTTTATTAATTGGGAGTTAAGGTATTAAATAGTATTTTTGGAGGGTTAACAACTTTATTGGTCCCCAAACTTTCAAAATGTGTCAGTTTAATCACCAAACTTATATTTTCTTATATCTATTAGTTGATTTAACAAATTTGGTGTGGGGTTCTATATGAAAAACGAAATTGATTATTGTACCAAGGATAAATCGAATTAATATCATAAATCACGTTGAACTTTGTGTTCAATGAATAAATTTATGGATTAAGTTAAAAATTTGAAAATGTTTAGATAAAGATTGTGAAATCAAGGACTTATTTTACAAATATTTTTGAAAAATCAAAAGTTATTTTTGATATTTAAAAGCTATTTTTGAACATATCTAAATTATTATTTGAAAATATTTTATTTGATTAAAAGAGTTTTTAGAATAAATTGGTCTAAAATAACTTCTTCATTACACTTTTCTACACAAAGTAGAAGCAAAAAAAGAGATTTCGTAAAAATAGTCCTCTAAGTGTGTGAAAAAGCCTTTTTTAGCTTATTAATGTCGTGTCACTAAGGTTCTTAGCCATATAAGCATTTCCATTAAGCACCTCAATAAAAGCGTTTAATTTTTTTTATATAAATGTAAAACGTGAGTTAACTGAAAGAACTTTGTTAGTTGCGCTACCATATATGCTAAAAACAAAGTTTCGTGACTAAAGTGAAGCTTTATGAAAGTTTGGTGACTAAGATAGTTTTTTACCCTTTGATGTTAGAGCCTGTTTGATGCTCATTTTTTGTAAAAAAAAAAAAAATTGGAATAATGATTTGATGAAAAATATGTGATTAAAAAATCAATTATTCTGATTTGCCAGAAAAAAATTTACATGTCACTCACATGTGTTGGGACCCACGCGAGACCCTTATAAATTAAACAATCGTGCTACAGCGCCCACCTCGGGGACAGGGGGCTGAGGTGGTATCACCTCAGCCCTCGAGCCCTCGATTTCAACTTCATTTTTTTTTTCAGATCCAATAACCGAGGTGTTGCCACCTCGGCACCCTGTCCCCGAGCCTGGCCACATTGCATCTTCCTAAATTAAAAAAGACAAAAAACTCAACCCCTCCCATTTTGTGGAGGCTATCAGGGAGAGTGTCAAACCTTCCTTGGTAGCCTAATAAGATTGTTAAAAAATAAAGAAAATTTTTTAGTTTGTGTGTAATATTATTTTATTGAAAAATGTGTGGCTAAAAATAAGAGAGAGAAATGTATTTTTAAAAAAATGGAAATCAAAGAAGGCCTTAATTGTTTTATGCTTTGTTGTTTTCACTTTTCATTTGATTTGAATAGGCACCTAAAATGAGAGAGACCTCACATAACTTGCGCTTGAAGAAATGTAAATAATAAACCAATTTCCATAAAACTTTCTAAAAATCTTAGTTGTTAATTAATACTTTAGTAAGGTTGGAGTATAGCTGTATAGGAGAGCGAAAAAATAGTATTTACTGGAGAATGGTTCTTTTATCTAGTCAAGAACAAAAAAGAATGTCGGACTGAGCTGTAAACAATCTCAAATAAGCAAAAGAGCACTTGAAAAAATATTTAGAATATTTTATCTAAAAAACGATCATTATAATTACACTTACATTTGTAAATGTTATAAAAATGAAAAAAACAGAAGAAAACATAAAGAAGTCAATTGACTTGTGTGTGTTTTATTAAGAATCAAAGCTCTATATTTATTGGACAGAATCATGGATACAACAGTAATTATTTTTAAGGTTGCAGGAATGTAATTATCATTCACTTCTAAATCTTAATAAACTTTCCTTTTACAACACTCCCCCTTAAATGACACATTACAAAATATATGCATCATTAAAACTTTATTTGATAAAAACCCAACGGAAAAAAAATCAAAACGAATGAAAAACAATTCAATTATTTTGGAGTACTAAAAATAAATGTTGCCTTATTAAAACCTTGTTAGGAAAATCTAGTGAGACAAAACCTAAGTGAAGAAAAAACAATACAGCTACTTCCCTGATATTGATCACTGAAAATCTTTGAGTCGGCGCATTCCAATCTCATTAACTAATTTCTTGAATGTAGATATTGGCAGTACTTTTGTAAATAAATCAACCACATTGTCACTTGAGCGAATTTGTTGGATATCGATGTCGCCATTCTTTTGAAACTCGTGTGTATGAAAGAATTTTGGAGAAATATATTTCGTTCTGTCACCTTTGATATAGCTTCCTTTGAGTTGTGCAATACAAACTGCATTGTCTTCACACAAAATTGTTGGACTATCAATTGTTGAGGTTAATCCGCATGATACTTAGATATGATGGGTCATGTTTCTCAACCATACATATTCTCAGCTTGCTTCATGGATTGCAATAATTTTTGAAGATGTTGCTGTCAATGATTGCTTCACAAATGTCAATGATATAGTCGTTCCTCTACATATAAACACATAACATGTTTGTGATTTAGCTTTATGTGGGTCAAATAGATAACATGCATTTGCATATCCCATTATCGTAGATCCCTGTTGGTTAAAATTTTTTAAAGGTTTGTATGAAACAGATTTTCCATAAATGATTTGCAAAAACAGTAAAGTAGAAAATGATTTGTAGAAACAGTAAAGCAGAAAATGACTTGTAAAAACAGTAAAGCATAAAATGATTTGCAAAAACAGTAAAGTAGAATATTATGTTCGAAAAATTATGAAAAGAAAGAAGTCCAGAATTCGGAAAGAGGATGATCGAGGCGAGAACTAGGCTCTTTGTCCTTGAGACGTTTTTACCCCGTCACACGGTGCTTACGGTATGTGGTAAAGCGTCTCCCAAGATACAACGATCACACTTGCAGAAGCAGCACTTCGACTGCAAGACAACGAACCAGAACGAATGAAAATACTCTCTGCAGACTGATGCAAGGAAGAAGAGATGTATGATGTATGTATGCAGGAAATCGTGTGTATACTTTGTGTTGTATGAGGACTATTCAAATAGAGGAAGAAAGTTGACAGTTTTGGGCAGTTTCCCTCACGCCACTTAATGCACAGTTTCTTCGAACTGATGGGTCGGTTTGTAAACTGTCAAAGGGAGGGAAAAAATTAAATTCAATTTTTTTTTTAAACCGAAAATAAATAAAAAAATTGAATTAATTTTAACCCAGGCCCACACCCACACCCGAACCCGACCCGGCCGGCCGGTCGGCGGCGGCGGTGCGCGCGCGCGCGTGTGGCCTTTGGACTAGTCTAGACATTGTCTAAGACTCCCCCCTTTCAAAGACTATTGGTACCCCTTGGAGCCCAAACCCATTTCCAAACTTGAAACTTATTAAGTGGTTCAAAGTTGTGTTTGCAACCTATGTGGGATTGGAACATTTTTCCAATTCTTTCCCATTTATCCTCTTATTTATTATCCAACTTTCAACCATAATTTCTCATTCATATTGAAATGGTTTTTCACAATTAAATATTCTACACTCATCTACTCGGAACGTAGAATTTAATTGAACATTAATCTTGATACATCGAACATCGGGTCCCACTTAAAATTGTGGTCAAAATTGACCCAATAGACCCACCATTTCCAACAATCTCCCACATGAATGGAAATTATCATGACTATGCAATGCAGACACGAACAGAGAGTACAGGCAAAAGGATTATTGCATCAGGAGAGATAGCTTTTGGCCTTGAACCTGCCTTAGTGGAATACTATCGAGTTTACTTGGCTAATCAGTGAACTGATGTCTTGAATTGTTCAGCCGTTGGTGTAAACCAAGGCAACAGTATCCACACAATAACCTTTCTATTCAATTCTTAGGTTCTCATAGTTGTGTTCATTTTGGCCCTGAACGATTCTTGGGATTCATAAGTGCTTTAGAGAATTTCAAGCCCCAAATTCTCATAGAAGCGGCCCCACTTCACACTTATATAGGTGATCTCCTATTAAGAGTATTCTGCTATACCCCACTTGGTTTATCCAAGCTATAGGAATCATTAAAAGTTACAACTTATCCTTTTACTTTCTGCAGACATCACTTTTTATAAAGGGATGGTTAAGTGCTTAACTGAGTCTTAATAACTTAGTTGTCCCATTGAACCAAGATCTTGGGATCTCCAGTCAACAAGGTTGGGTTACCATCATTAAGATTCATGCGTGTTTGGCTTTAATCCCATTCCCTTTGATAGATAATATACTTGATCTCTTGGTAGACCTTTTGTGAGCGGATCCGCGAGATTCTCCTTTGATTTCACATAATCAATGGAGATAATACCATTTGAGATCAACTGCTTTATGGTATTGTGTCTACGACGTATATGTCTAGACCTACCATTATACATGCAATTTTGTGCCCTTGCAATATCAGACTGATTGTCACAGTGAATACTAATTGCAGGCACCGGCTTAGGCCAACATGGGATATCCTCTAAGAAGTTACGTAGCCATTCTGCTTCTTCTCCAGCTTTATCTAATGCAATAAACTCCGATTCCATTGTTGATCGAGCTATGCAGGTTTGCTTTGAGGATTTCCAAGACACTGCCGCACCACCAAGTGTAAATATATAACCACTTGTGGATTTGGAATCTTTCATATCAGATATCCAATTTGCATCACAATATCCTTCTAATACTGCTGGATATCTCATATAATATAATCCAAATTTTAAGGTATGTTTTAAGTATCGAAGTACCCTATTCAATGCCTTCTAGTGATCATTGCTTAGATTACATGTGAACCTACTCAATTTATTAACTGCGAATGCAATGTCAGGACGTGTGCAGTTCATTAAGTACATCAGACTTCTGATAACCTGAGAATATCTTAATTGATGTACAGGTTCACTTCTATTTTTTGCTAAGTGTAGACTTGTGTCTACTGGAGTCTTGACTGGACTTTCATCAAAGACTCCAAATCTCTTTAGTACAGAGACTCCAAATCTCTTTAGAACAGACTCAACATAATGAGATTGTGAAAGAACGAGGCCACCTGGTGTTTTAGAAATTTTAATTCCAAGAATTACATCTGCTACACCCATGTCCTTCATGTCAAAATGTTTTGTTAGCATTTTCTTAGTGGAGACAATGATATCATGATTGCTATCCAGAGTTAGCATATCATCCACATATAGACATACTAAGACATATGCTGTCGGTGTACTCTTATTATACACACATTTATCACACTCGTTAATTTTAAAACCATTTGACAGCATTGTTTTGTCAAACTTTTGGTGTCACTGCTTTGGCGCCTGTTTTAGTCCATATAAAGATTTAACGAGTCTGCAAACCTTTTTCTCTTGTCCATGAGCGACAAATCCTTCAGGTTGCTCCATGTATATTTCTTCTTCTAACTCACCATTTAGAAAAGCTGTTTTAACATCCATTCGATGAATTTCGAGATTATGTAGCGCAGCAATTGCAATAAGGATTCTTATCGAAGTAATCCTCGTTACTGGTGAGTAAGTATCAAAGAAATCAAGACCTTCCTTTTGTCTATATCCTTTTGCTA
>NW_019265467.1:79297-127693 GCF_002742605.1 Olea europaea var. sylvestris
GAATGAAAATACTCTCTGCAGACTGATGCAAGGAAGAAGAGATGTATGATATATGTATGCAGGAAATTTTTCGTGTGTTTCTTTGTGTTGTATGAAGACTATTCGAATAGAGGAAGAAAGTTGACGGTTTTGGGCAGTTTCCCTCACGCCACTTAATGCACAGTTTCTTCGAACTGATGGGTCGGTTTGTAAACTGTCAAAGGGAGGGAAAAAAAATTAAATTCAATTTTTTTTTAAACCGAAAATAAATAAAAAAATTGAATTAATTTTAACCCAGGCCCACACCCACACCCGAACCCGACCCGGCCGGCCGGTCGGCGGCGGCGGTGCGCGCGCGCGCGTGTGGCCTTTGGACTAGTCTAGACATTGTCTAAGACTCCCCCCTTTCAAAAACTATTGGTACCCCTTGGGGCCCAAACCCATTTCCAAACTTGAAACTTATTAAGTGGTTCAAGGTTGTGTTTGCAACCTATGTGGGATTGGAACATTTTTCCAATTCTTTCCTATTTATCCTCTTATTTATTATCCAACTTTCAACCATAATTTCTCATTCATATTGAAATGGTTTTTCACAATTAAATATTCTACACTCATCTACTCGGAACGTAGAATTTAATTGAACATTAATCTTGATACATCGAACATCGGGTCCCACTTAAAATTGTGGTCAAAATTGACCCAATAGACCCACCATTTCCAACAATCCCAACTTTTGAGAATAAAATAATCTCAAATCAATAGTACCCTTTAGGTAACGAAAAATATATTTAACACCATTCCAATGTCTTTGAGTTGGTGTAGAGTTATATCCTACAACGAGATTTACAGAAAAAGTTATGTCGGGTCGAGTGCAATTTGCAAAATAAGTTAATGCTCCAATTGTACTAAAATATGATATTTCAGGACCAAGAACATTTTCTCCATCTTCAAGTGGACGAAATAGATCATTTTCTTACATCAAGTGATCAAACAATCATAGGTGATGCCAATTTATGTGCATTATCTATATAAAAATGTTTTAAAGCTTTTTCTGTATACGTAGATTAGTGAACAGATAATCTATCTGCGAAATGTTCAATCTGCAATCTGAGATAAAATTTGATTTTTCCCAAGTCTTTCATCTCAAATTCGTTTTTCAAATAATCAGTAGTTTTATTGAGCTTTTCAAGAGTTCAATTAAATTTAAATCTCAACATAAACTGCCACAATTGCAAATCCACTATTTTTATTTTTATTTTTTATGAAAACACATGAGCAGACATTGTCATTTTTATAACTCTCATTCAACAAATATTCGCTAAAACAATTATACCACATACGTCCGGATTGTTTTAATCCATATAATGATTTTTGTAATTTAATTGAGAACATGGTTCTCAAGCATGTATCGTTTGTTCCTGGTACCTTAAGTCCTTTAAGGAATTTCATATATGACATCAAGTGAATCATACAAATATGCAGTTACTACATCCATAAGGCTCATATCAAGCTTTTGTGATACAGTCAAACTAATTAAAAATCTAAAAGTGACGGTGCCTATTACGAGAGAATATGTTTCTTCATGATCAATTCTTGATCTTTGTGAGAAACCTTGGGCTACTAGTCAGGCTTTGTACCTTATAATTTCATTATTTTCATTCCTCTTTCATACAAAAATTCATTTGTATCTAATAGGGATTATATTTTCAAGTATTTGAACTACATGTCCAAACACTTTTCTTTTCTCTAAAGAATTCAATTCCGCCTGTATTACTTCTTTCCATTTTGGCCAATCATTTCTATTTTGACAGTTTTTAACTGATTATGGTTCAGAATCCTCATTTTGCATAATATAAAGATTCACATTAAAGACGAAAATATTGTCTATAACAACATTATTCCGTTCCCATAATTTATGAGATAACATATAATTTATTGAAATTTCATTATTTTTGAACACTGGTGGTTCTTCGAGAACCATATTTTCAATACTTAATTGATCAATCTTTTCTATTATTATTTCTTCTAGAGTTTTTGGTTGGTTTTTCTTATGTACTTTTTTTTTGAGGTACAGAATCTTTTGAACCAACTGATTGACCACGCTTCTGATATATTTGAGATTCATTTACTATAGCAGATTGTCCTACAGTAACATCAATTTTTGCTAAAATATTTTCTGCTGGAACATATGACTTTGTCGCTTTTCCTGTGTCAGCAAATACATCAGGTAATTGATTTGCAACTCTTTGCAAATAAATAATTTTTTCAACCTCTTGCTCACTTGATTGCCGTGGGGATCAAAATGAGATAGAATTGCTTCATTACAAGTAATTTTACCTTATTTTTCAAGATATAGTTTTTCTCTTCTCAAAGTTGAGAAAGTCATTTCATCAAAATAACGATCTGCAAAATGTGCAGTAAATAAGTCATCCGCTAAAGGCTCAAGATACCTAATAATTGATGGCGAATCAAAATCCACATAAATCTCAAATTTTCGTTGGAGACCCATTTTAGTATGTTGTGGGGGTGAAATAGGAACTTGGACAACACAAGCAAAGACCCGTAGGTGAGAAATATCAGGAGCATAACCAAATGCCACTTGCAAATATGAATATCGATAATAGACAGTTACTCTAATACGAACCAATTATACAGCATGTAATATAGTATGACCCCAAACAGAAGTTGGGAGTTTTGTTTTCATAAGTAATGGTCTAACAATAAGTTGTAGATATTTAATAAACGAATCTATCAAATCATTTTGTGTATTGACATGCACAACTGAATGCTCAATTACAATTGCAATTGACATACAATAATCATCGAATTCTTGTTATCTAAATTCACCAGCATTATCAAGACGAATAGTTTTAATTGAATAATCGAGAAATTGTGCTCGTAATTTTATAATTTGAGCAAGTATTCTAGCAAATGCTACATTTCTAGTGAAAAGTAGGCAAACATGTGACCATCTAGTAGAAAAATCAATTAATAACATAAAATAACGAAATGATCCACATGGTGGGTGTATTGGCCCACATATATCTCCATGAATTATTTTCAAGAAAGTTGGAAATTCAATATTAACCTTTATAGTTGAAGGTCTAATGCAAACAAGCTACACATTGTTAGTCATTAGGTAAAATAATCTTCTGGTTCTTTAAAAGATGTCCATGTGAATTGTTTATTATTCGACGTATCATTATAGCTCCTGGATGTCCAAGTCGATCATGCCAAAGAATAAAGTTCTTTTGGTCAACAAACTTCTGGTTCGTGACATTATTTGATTCAACAATTTTTATAAATGTATAATACATGCCAGATGGGAGTGCATAAAATTTTTCTTTTACCTGCTTCTGATTAGATACAAAAGAAGTTATGTAAAGATATTCAATTTTATTTTCTTGCATCGTCTCAATATGATATCCATTGCAGTGGATATCTTTAAAACTAAGAAAATTTCTTTTATATTTGCTAGAATAAAATGCATCGTCAATATATAATTTTGTATTATTTAGTAAAATAATACTAGCTCTTTTGGTGCCTTCAATGATATTCGATGCACCTGATATTGTATTGATATTATTTTCTTTCAATGTTAAGTCCAAGAAATATTTTTTGTTTTGAAGAATAGTATGCATAGTTGCACTATCAGTCAAGCAGATGTTTTGACAATCCATATTGAATCTATCAATATAATAAAATAGATATATTAAAAAAAACTTGAATTTAAATTTAAAATAATACATAACGAATACTGTGAAATTAACGATGCGTAATAAAGTTCAAAATTTTTACGAAAAGTAAAAACATATTTCCAACTAAATTTTTAAAATAAAGGGAAACACTAGAAACAAAAAGCTAAATCACAAATATGTTATGTGTTTACACGTGGAGAAACAACTATACTATGTAGATTTGTGAAGCAATCCTTAACAGCAACATCTTCAAATCATTCTGAAACTATTGCAATCCATGAAACATGTCGAGAATGTGTATTGTTGAGAAACATGACCCATCATATCCAAACATCATGCGGATTAACCTCAACAAAAGATAGTTCAACAATTTTATTTGAAAACAATGCAACTTGTATTGCACAACTCAGAGGAGGCTATATCAAAAGCGACAGCACGAAGCATATTTTTCCAAAATTCTTTTATACACACGAGTTTCAAAAGAATGATGACATTGATATCCAACAAATTCGCTCGAGTGACAATGTGACCGATTTATTCACAAAAGTACTGCTAATATCTGCATTCAAGAAATCAGTTCATGAGTTTGGAATGCGTCGACTCAAAGTTTTTCAATGATCAATATCAGGAGGAGTAGCTGTACTCTTTTTCATTCGCTTAGATTTGTCCCACTGGATCTTTCTAGCAAGATTTTAATGAGACCGCATTTATTTTTAATACTCCAAAATAACTGTACTCTTTTTCCTTCTTTTATTGTCTCTCCCAAACCTTTTGAGACAAGATGAATATCAGCATTAAGTATCCATCGTAATTAATTTTTGCCAAATATGTCAAGTACAGCAGACTTAAGTTTTGTGATATTTGCCATTTGATTAACTACATAATAAAGCAAGAGAAGATATGATTAGTTTCGAAAAATATGATTAAGGTCCCGTTTGGTAGCCATTTTTTTCAAAATGCATTTTTTTATCTTTTCTTTTCAACCACACATTCTTTATTAAAATAATATTACACGTAAATAAAAAAATTTCTTTATTTTTCAACCACACATTTCATATCAATTTACTATTCTAAAATACATTTTTACATAAAAATAACTATCAAACACCCCCTAAATATCATACAATAATTAATCAAGTAATCAACATGACATAAGTTACACGTTTTCTTTCAGGGATAAACGCCAATTTAAAATAATACGTTCTTCGAAACATATGCTATTTCAGGAACACGTATTTTATTATTATTTCTTCAAGATCAATACATTAATATTCTTCTAGAATATTGAAAAATATAATTTATGCTCATCAGGAGCAAATAATATTCTTCGAGAATATTAATTATAATATTGTACTATTTCAGGAGTATCAACAAATTATTTATAATAGACAGATCTTCGATTAATATTTTTCTGGAATATAAATTATAATGTTGTGTTACTTCAAAAGCAACAACATGATAAATTATTATAATAGAGCATCAAAAAAATATTTAATCAAGTTAAAAACAAAAAGAATATTTAATAATCATCATAAATATTAATTTATTTGATTTCATCATTTATTAATGTAAACACGATACATTTGCACTTACAATTAATTGGATATTGACTTTGAATCTATTATATTGGTTAATACAAACAGTTGCATGATTATATGATATCAAATTTATTTAAAATCTCAACAATTGCACTCAACAAATAAAAACCATCCATGAACAGTATATCATTACACATAAATTGAAGGCCCGTGTTTCGGTACACAATTGCACTGGAATTGACAACATAATTGCACTGGAATTGAAACATAATTGCAAGAAAAAGAGTATTGTGGTGGCACAATTGTACGGAAATTGACAACACTATTGCACAGAAATTGATAACACAAAAGGTATGATAATCATTAGTAAAAAATACTTATTAAAAGTACGAAGAAAAAAGCAGTCGCCTTGTATGTAAAAAAAAATTCACATGTCACCAAATTAATTTTAGTACATATAATAGACAATTATGTTTAAAAAAAATTACTACTTTCATTAACTTTTGAAGAATTAAGATTTCGTGTTGATAACGTGTTATAAAAATGAAGAAAACAGAGAGAAGTCAATAGATTTTTGTGTGTTTTATTAAAAACCAAAATTCTATATTTATATGACAGAATTAGGGATACAACAGTAATTATTTCTAGAACTGTAGGGATGTAATTGTCATTCACTTCGAAACCCTAATAAACTTTCATTTTACAACAGTAAATAACATGAAAGTGAAGTTCAAAAAATTACAAGAAAAATAGAGAAAACAATATCGCATAACCTCCATAACCATCCTAAGGTGAAAGTTATAAATTGGATCACATGCCACCCATTCAATAGTTGAGATAACTATTCTAGTCTTTTCGTTATAATTTCTGGAGTCCAAGTCTATCATACTGACTTAAAGTCAACATTGTAATTACATATTTGAATAGTTTTTTCCAACACAAAATTTCTACTTAAAATTTGAGGATTGTATTTTGGAATGGTAGATAGATGGAGAACGTGTGGTTAAAAAATAATTTTTTATTTTATTTTCGTGTAATATTATTTTAATACAGAATATGTGGTTGAAAAGAAGAGAGAAAAAAATGTATTTAGAAAAAATAAGAATCAAACACCCCCATAATAAATTTCTTTATTTCAAGAAATCCCGTTTTCTTACTGATAATATGTGCAGTTTGGTTTAGATAAAAATATTGTGAAGATTACAGAAACTAAAATGTTTTTAAGATCTCAATTCATAATTAAGAGTTACAAGTTTTTCTTTCGAAAATCAAATATAATTAAAATTTCAGATATCAATAATATTATTATAAAAATTATTTTACATATCTATCCACTGCCATCTACCCTCTCAAACCCTAATTATTTTCTAGTATCTTCTTTCTCTTTCTATACAACTAACCCCTTAGCCGACACCACCATTGTTCTCTCTCTCTCATATCGATGCCACCATCATTCGCAAACACAGAGAAGCACTCCGGTCTCTCTCTCCACGACTCCACCACATGAAAAGCCACTGCATCAACATGACCATTGATCTCCTGACTCTCTCTTCACAGCAATCGTTGCGCATGACAGCAAGGCGCTGCAGATCATTGGGGTGTTGTAGATTGGAGTCGGAGAAGAGAAGGGATACTTGTTGGTTGTGGCGACCATAGTGCAAGTGAATCTATGAGATTTGGTCGGTAGGATTTTATTGGTTTTTGAGGTGTTTTTTGTTGGTGGTGGTGGTGGTGTAGGTCAGTAGGTGGATCTGGCGATGTTGGCGATGGATTTTGATGATGCTGAAGTGGTGTTTTGGTGGATCTAGCGCTATCAACAATGGTGAGGCGGTGATCGCAAAGGGTTGTGATGCAGGTAGTGTTAATGTTGGTTGGTGGCATCGTGGTATTTGTGGAGGAGGCGCGGTGGAGTGGAATGAAAAGTTTTTGTGACCAACAAATTGGTTGATCGTGACCAACAAGGGACCAATAAATAATATGTAATATAAAAAAATGTGATTGTGATTCACAATTTATTAAGTTATGTCTGATAAATAATTTGTGATCAATTAATTTGATAATTTATAATCGTTAAATAAATTGTAACTTAAAAAAATTGTGATTTTTGACTGTTAAATGAATTGTGATCTATAGAATTTTTTATTTTGTGATCGATGAATAAATTGTGACTTCTAAAATTTTTAATTTGTGATCGAAAAATAATTTGTGGTCTATAAATTTTTTTATCTATGATCGATAAATAATTTATAATCAATTAATTCGATAATTTGTTACCAAACTGTATAGAACTATGACCTTAATATATCTAATTAATTAAATATATTTTTAATTCATTATTTCATAAATAAAACTTAAAAATATCTGATTTTTAAAGCTTAAAACCCTTTTTCTTAATTTTGAAATAAATCTGGCTTGGGCTTGTCTATTGTCATTGGTTCCTTGTTTTAAGAGAAAATTAGGCTTATTCATGTATTTGTTCTCAAAATTGAACAATCAAGTATTTCATAGAGTGTTTACTGTATCTCCAAAGAACTCTCTATTTTAAAGAGTATATTCTATTATTTGGAGAGGATTTATAAATTTAGAGAGTTAAAATTTTGAATTATTTCAACAAACTCTTTATATTTACCAGTTAATTTTACTACTCCCAAAAAATGTTTATTATTTTTCTCTATCTTTTATTTTAACTAACTTTTCTCTAGATTATTTTATTATTTTTCTACATTAAAAATTGAAACAATTTTACTGCATTTAATTATGGAGAGAGAGTTTGGCTCTGCAAATTTGGATAATTAAACTCATTCTTTAAATTAAAATGATAATTTAAAAAGCCTATTGAAGCATGATTTTAAGAATTGACACTTAAAATAGAGAGTATCTCTCATGTTTAAAAAATTTCTTTTAGATTTTCTTATATTATAAGATGTTGTTTAAAGTTTATCAACTTTTTAATTGGTCAATTTCAATTTTAACAATACATTTATGATATTCACGATATTTATCAGTTTTTCAATCATACATTTTATCAATTTTTATTAAAATATTTTAAAACTTTTATCAAAAGTTTTGACAAATAGCCATATAAATGTACTTCTCAAAGTACCTCAACTAACTTTTCCTTCCTCCCCCATGCATTTTGTGTTGATTACACACCCCCACCATCTCCAATCCTTCTTCTCTTACCACTTCCTCTTTCCATAGATTAAGCACAATCACCACCACCTATTACAACTTTCACCGTCGTCCCTGATTATCATCACCTGGCCTATACCTATCTCACTAGATTACAAATCACCCAAAAATGACCAAATCCAAATACGAAAAGTTAAATCGAAAATAACAATAGGTCGATGTGGTTGTAAGTCGGGCTTGAAGACCATGACCATGGTGGTCGATGAGTTGATATTTGATTTCAAATGTGATGTGACTCATGGTGTTACGTCGACAGGGGCTTGAAGATTGTAGATATAACACTATGAATGTGTGGATTGACAACGACGCTAAGGTTTTGTTAGGTTTGGATTGTAGATTTAAGGTTTTTATGTGGACCGGGTTCTTGTTTTGTATGACGAGTAAGGATGGATGAGTTAGTGGTGGTCAAATTTTTGGATTAGTGGTGCTTTTTGAGACTAGATATGGCTAAGGCAAGGTGGTAGTGATGATGGAGATGATATTGAGGTGGCAAATTTGATTACGAACCCGTACAATTCAAAATGGTGATTTGTGGTGGTTATTGGTTTCACTTGATGATTTATGATAAAAGGTGGTGGTGAGGAGTGGTGCAAATATGATTACTTGGGAAGGTGGTGGCGGCGATAAGTGGTGCATGGATTCAGGGGCGGAGCCACTAATTGAATTCTCTATCCAGCCTAAAGAGAGAAGCCCAATTGTGCAATGTCATGACCCGTTTTAGACCCATTCATATCAAAATTCAATTGAATCAATTGTTGACCCAAACGCATTCATTGATTTCAAAATTTCTACCCTTCGTGACTTTGTTTGTGACGATTTCGCACTTCGCCACCCACTTCCCTCTCCACCGGTGACAAAGCCCGCCATTCCCTTCCCTCTCCTTCAACCGTCGTCTCCGACAGTCGTCACAGTACGACCATCGTTCCCTTTCCCTCTTCGACAGTCCATCATTGTATATCTCCTACTCTAAACTCTCATCTTGACATCTCACATCTCTGACTCCGACTCCGACTCTACATCCTCAGCTCCACCAAGGCGCCAAGTGCCAATGCCAACCAGCTGACCCGGCAAAAGAAGAAGCCAGATTCTAGAAAGCAAAAGGCGAAGCCCCAATTTTTTTTTATTTTTTATTTTTGGTTATTTCAATTAGTGTAAATTGTAATGATATTTGTTTTTTTTTCTTCTTTTCTTTTTTGTTTTTTTTTTTGTTTTTAACATATGAAATTAGCACTTCGTTCTTTAATTGTTCGAAGCGGCACAAACTTCTAGTGGACCACCAGTTCATTATTACCTCTAGGCTCTGGTTCTCTGGGAATCTGTGATTGCAAGTTCAAGTTGCCTAGTATTTGGAAATAGCATATATTGCATTATGAAATTGTGAATTGGAGTATTGAACAGTGAATTGATTAAGTGAACTTGTGAATTGCACTAGACAAATGGTATATATAGGTATTGGTGTATTGCATTGTGAATTGATTATGTGAAATTGTGAATTGCACCGAGTTTTGTGAGTTGCTTCCAGTATTTGTGATTCATTTGACATCTCGAATTACTCCCACTCCTAGTAGTAATTGGGCGATCAGTGGATGAATGATAGCACAATTGATTATGTGGAGAAAGATATATTTTTGAGGCTCAATAATGAAGTTATTATACAACGATATCAAAGTATGAAAACTCGCAAAGAACAAGTGTAATATATAAATTATATCGTTTTTAGTATTGATGTACTATTGTTTTATTTTTTTATCGTCATTAAATCCATGACCAAAACCTCGACATTCGTCTTCGAAAAAATTTTGCCCGCACTGAACTAAAATCCTAACTCCGCCCCTGCATGAATTAATAAGTTATTATATAAAAAAATTACACATATTGTAACAGTAATGTATGTAAAATTGGCATATTGTAACATGACTTAAATGGAAAATTGGCAAAGAATTGGGAAGGTGGTGGCAATGATGACATCGATGGTGGTGGGTGGCTAATAAGTTCAGTATTTTAATAAAAAATACAGTAGCATAGTATAAATTAACTTTTCAAATAAATTACATATATTATAATATGATTTAAATGTAAAATAACATAGAGTGTAGAATCAATATAATTTAATAAATTTAGGATTTTCAAATTACAATGTAAAAAAGTTATATCAACATAAAAAAAAATTAAATAAACTTTAACCAAAAATAACATATTTGAAGATACCTGATTTTTTAAAATACTTTTATTGTAATGTTGAATATTTATTAATACTAGTCAAAGTTCAATGTTCATTGCATGTTATTTTAAAATATTTTATAAGTGCTGTAAAATTAATATTTGATACCAATTTATTGGAAGATTTGATGAGTTTCAGGCGAATTAATTAATAGAGAAATTTAAGAGAAGAAAATTATACTCTCAAGACTCAATTTCAATGATTCAATTTTTTTGTAGTGATGAAATACTATAAATGAGCAATTTTTTATATTACATTTGATACATAAAAATTAATTGTTGATACATAAATTTAAATACTCATTAAAAATTCTAGATACATGAATATGAATCAATTCATCTATAATAACCATAGATTCATGTAATTCAAAATTCATTGAATCTAAATTAATGTGAATGTTAGTTAATTGAGAATTAATAACACAAATTTCATAAACGACAATAATTATGTAGTATTTATTACATATCGAAAAACAAAAAGTAGGGTATTATTGAAATAATTGAATTGTAGAAAGGGTTAAAATCGTCCAAAAAATGATCCTCCTTTATGTGATACTTTAATATATTATAGATGGAAAATTTTTGGTGTACATTATGAATAACATAATCCATAATGCACACATGGCGCTCCCTATTGGAGGGGCGCCGGGTGACACTATAATGTACATCAAGTCTAACCCATTATAGATACTTGATTTTAGAAATTAGACCCCAAATGTTCCTTAGTTATATAATTAGCCCTTGTTTTTAGGATATTTCTCCTTGCACAGGGTCCTGTGCAAATAGCACAGCCCTTGTTTTTATGTATAAGAGTGCTTGGGATACTGGGGAAAAGCTGTACAGAATTTTTACAAGGTGACGCATCATTTTCTTATTGGAAGTTGGCAAAAAATTAAAAAAAAAATTGCAACCATACAAGTAATGCTAGCATTACACCTGTAAACCCCTTATACAATTTTCTCTTGTACAAGGTGAATAACCGTTTACAGATACTTGGGGAAAATAGATGGCTTTATACAAGCAAATAACTTCTCCTGAAAATTTTCAGTGAACTCCGAAATCTATATATGTATCCGACAAATTTACGAAACTTATAGGTTCATATTAAAATTTGCTCAGTCTTTCACCGGTGATACGAGAAGACTCACTAACGCTCATCAAGTATGTCTCAACTACAATTAGAGATATCAACAAGTCGAATAGAGTCGATTCGAGCCGGCTCGTCGAATCTTGAGGCTCGAGCTCGGCTCGGGTAAAATGTGAGAGCCTTTTTTGGGGCCTTTCTGAGTCGAGCGACCGAGCCGAGCAGGCTCGTCTTTTTCTTTGCTCTTTTTAAATTTTTTTTTTCTTTTAATTAAGATGCCTTAAAAGGCAACACAATGCTGCCTCCAAGTTCTCTTTTTCTTTTTCTTTTTTTCTCTTTTTTTAATGGCTTGCGGGTCGGCTTGGGCTCGGCCAGTTCATCCAAATTGGGGCTCGGCTCGAGCTTAGGCTCAGTTCGTTCGAGCCTCAAGTCGGCTCGGCTCGGCTTGGACTTTTTCTGGGTCGAGCCACGAGCGACCCGAGCTGACAAGTCAAATTGTCGTCCCTAACTACAATAGGTTTAGCAACAAAATCTCAAATTCTATGAGTTGAAATTTGACTTAAGGAACAATAATTTCGTAACTTCCTTATCCAACAACCAAATGACATACTATTTGACCCTCAAGCCTCTATCATGCTCGATATAATCTCATTGCTAGTCTACCTCCTGCTAACATGTAGATTCATTGTAACCATATATATTCAATGATTGGAGAGGATGATTGAACTATGTAAATACATTAGTATGCCATACCATTGTTGTTGACCTATGGTTGACTTCTCGTTTTGATTATCACAAACAACTCACATTTATTTCTAACAAGTTTATTTAAGTGTTGATGGACAACGTGCAAACCAAATTTTGAAAAGGCAAAGCGGTGATCAAATAAAAGAAAATTCAAGGTGGTGAAGAAGTTTATAAAAGCATAAGTCTGGCATGCACGTCAAGACAAAGAGCCATATTGAAGATAATAGACTTAGAACCTTTTAATCTCATATGTAAAGGTAACATGCTTCAATAGTCTGGCAATATATCATAAAAAAGGCTCAAGTGTCGGCTTTATACACAAAAAAATTATTATTGCACCAAAATACTTGCAAAATATTTATTTCAAAATAACGGATTCGATCTTATACTATGAAATGATAATTTTCTTGAAAAATCATATATAAAAATCTCTCAAAGTATTGCCTTTATCAAAAGATCGGAGAAAATTATTTGCTACTGTAGCGGACATTCGGTAGGTCTGGTGGACGTCCGGTAGAAAAACGGTAAAAAATTTTAACATTTCTGACTTTTAAAAAAAAAAAAGGCTAGTGAATCGTCCGGTACGATAGCGAACATCCGGTAGAACAGTTTTTTTGACAGTTTCACTGCTATAAATACCTCTTCACTTCCTCATTTGCAATAACTTTTTTTGATCATTAAGTGAGGCTTTTATTGATTTCAACCACTCTTTTAATCTTTAGAATATAAAAAATTTACATCTTGAAAAACTTTTGAGTGGTCAAAATTATTATAAATCTTTCATCTCGTCAAAAGTTTTTCAAAGTAACACTTGAGCTTGCAATCTATTAAAGTGTCAAGCTTACTTCTCTCTCAATGCTCAATTGTGATTATTCCTTTTATTAAGAGAGAAGTTTTCACTTGTAATATCTCCTTCTCTTATTTTTGATTGTAGGTCGTGTTGAGGTCCCGAAAAACTCAACATTTTAAAAGGATCGGTGCTCCTTGGTCATGAGTCACCGAAAGCTTTGTAGAAAATTGGATTGCACCATAAGTCAATCATATTTAGTGAAAAAAGCTTTGCTCGTGACGAAGAGTTTGATAACGGGGGACGTAGATCGTGATTGAATCGAACCTCCATAACATATCGTTTGCATCTTCTTTCCCTTTCTCTTGTTATTTTTCAAAGTTATTTTCCCTGCTCATTATCTTATTTGTAAATTGATTATATTAGCATTTATTTTCGAAAAAGATTTAGATAACCAATTCACCCCCTCTTGATTAGTCGTTCTTGGGCTTTCAATTGTATACTCTCAGTATTTGAATTTAATATTTAAACTATCAAATCATGATGTAAAGATAAATTTTCACTGGAAAAGACTAGCTAGTAAGAGTCATCAATTGGAAAAGCAATCGGCATGTATATGTTGTTCTTGAAGAAGATAGAATTGTAATGAGGCCATGACTACTCAAAGGTCATCGTCTTTCCAAAATTTCCTATGATGATAGCTTGCCCTTTTGTCTTGCATGTGCATGCAGCCTTGTTCACTATTCAGTGAACAAGGCATGAACATGAAAGGTCTATCTTGTGACTTTATAACAACTATGAATGGTCAATATTAAAGTGAAATTCTATTTTTTGTGTTTGTAATGCGATGTCGACTCTAACCCCTTCCCAAAATTTTGAGTCCCTGTTGAGCCAGATGGTATTATTTGACCTAACAAAAGGCATATGAGCCCATGTTTTAAGGATGACCATTGCAATAAAATCAATGTTCACAACATGGTGGTCCGACAGGGTTTCGCTTTATAAGATAATGCAAAGACAAAATAAGCATTAAGCAAATCCTTACAATTAATATCGAGAAAATACCATTCAAAACTTAAAAAGACCAGACCATGGAGTTCTTATTTAAACCCTGTTTGGTAGGGATTAAAATTAAGTTTTAATAAATTTTGATAAAAGTTGATGATATATATGGTTGAAAAGTTATGGATCCCATGAAATATGTTATTAAAGTTAATTGTTGATTTTGACATAAATTAAAATTTAGATTTTAATTTCTACCAAACAAAATTTCCTCTTTCCTTTTAAAATGGCACATTTAGTTTTCGAAGTCCGTATTCAAATAAAAGACGATGGATAACGGTACTCAGCTATCATAGATCAATAATGAAGCACATATTTCAAGATTACAAAGGCTACATAAGAGTTCATGTGCTTATGAGTTTATCATCATCTAATAATCGAAAAAATGATGAAAATTATATATTTTATGTACAATACCTATCTTCCTAATCCAAAAAAATTGCAGTATTTTATCTAATGTGTGGTCCAAAATCTACCCTCTTTTATCATTCTCTAAACACCACTCCACCTGATAAGTATAGTTTCTACACTTATTCGGGATCCTAAATGATGATATTTTATTATTTTTTGAATATATTAGTGTTTAATTTATTGTTTATTGCTTGTAATAGAAAAAAATTAATGTTTGGATGAAGAATTGAAAGAAATAATGGAAAAGGGCTAGAATGAAGTAAATTCAAAGTTCGTGGACTAAAGTGATAATACTTAAAACTTGTGACGGACTTCAAATTGATGATAGGTGATTGCTAGGATCAATTGAATGCAATAAGAGTAAAAAATGAATAAAATATAATCAAAAGATATTTACAAATTAATTTCCAACCACAAAAGGCATATTCAAAATTTTCAACCAGAGTTTAAGATCCATTTTTTGAATACTAAATGTTCGAATTGAAAAAATTGTACTTCAAGAAGAACAGCGACCCTTTGAGTTAGTTTTTCAATACACTTTAAATAACCTCACTTGGATATTAGGAAAGACCAAAATACTAAAAGCTGTGCAGAGATAAAATCATGCGCACGCGAAGGCAACTTTTTTTATTTTATTGGAACTCTTTTAGAAGGCAATTTGGACATGAATCTTAATCTAATTTCATCATATAATATACAATACATGGGCAGCCGTTGAGGGATCTCTCTCTCTCTCACCTCTCAAATTAGATTCATATTATAAAGTCATTCAAGAATAATGGACAAATTCAACCCAAGTTGGAGAGGGGAACAAATATAGCAAGTGATTGAATGAAGAAACATCAAGAACTCTAAGACTCAAATCTTGAGGCTGATAATCAAGAACAATAATTGGACCGTGGCATCTCTTTCTTGTATTTATAAATTTTGGGTGATATTCTTCCATTCTTCTTGTTGTTTTATCATTAGAAACATGTTTAACTAGATTTCCATTGTATTGGATGATTGATGTACATTTTTGTGCATTTATTTTAATTCAAGTCGATTAATTTAGTATTTCTTGATTAGTTTTGCATTTCTATCATATTTATTTGATTGCTTAGCTACCGGTTAGATAATAAGTTGCCTGTTATAGTGTAGGAATATCCAAAATGAGTTTAGAACACGACAAAACTAATATGTGTAGTTAGAATTAGGAATAATCTCTTTTACACATGTAGTCACTTTGATAATCCAAACTAAATGCATGATTTCATATGAATTCGGATTAGGATTAGGATCGGTGTAAGTATTATGCCCTAGGTCCAATCGACTTTGGACATAAATACTTTCATATATAATTAATGCAATTAAATGGCAGATCTATTATTTAATTAATAGACAATTAAATAAATAATAGAGTCCGTAGATTCAAATATTTGTAATTTGTTAATCACAAGGAGTTGTGATTGTGAGATACAAATTACATCTGATTGAATTTTAAATCTTCCGTGGTCGTAAGTAATAACGAGATACGGATATCGTTATTACGGATAGACCATCACATGTGGCATTTCTCACTTGTGAAGTAAGTAACTGATCTCACAAGTTAAAGTGTGGTGACACTTAAATGAACATGTGGATGTTTTGTTATAGAACAAAATATTGGAGACCCGTCGAGAGATTCCACATGGATAACTATCTGAGTGTCGGTGGTTAATCTCTAACGTTCGATAGTGAAATTGGTCCTTTGACTTGAGGTCGTCATGGTACCTTATATGAGGACAGTCATACTTTGGCGGTGTTGGATGTTGCTCTGAAAAGGGCCGCTAATACGACATCGTTCGGGTACGTCAAGAATCGTATGAAGGTTGTGATTGATCAATAAAGGATTCGTCACTCTTAGATAGTAGGAGATTATGATCTGCGTTTCATTCAATTAAGTCAATGATGAAATCCTTGGCCAAGGTGTACTCATAAGTCGAAAAGGAGTTTTCGATTTATATTGACTTAATAGTGGAGTGAAAGATATGATCGATGATCGAGATTGACACAACTCCATATCTCGTAATTGATCGGATCATATTGACGAAGGGATTATAGTTTCACGGTAAACGAACGAATTTGGTTTTGTCATACCACATGACATTTCCCGTCACATGTATTGCCCTGACACATTGCTAGATGTCAATCAGGGACGGCGAATGTGAATTGACGATAAATTAAAAGGGTGTTTTAATTTATCAATTTTGATTAGATCAAAATAATATTTCACGTCGTTAGGCATCGTGGTCGGGAACCTAATGGGTCACACACAAAAGAGAATTGGAAGATTGCAAATTGCCAATTGGTTAATTTAACAATCGTTGAATAAATTAATTAATTGGATTTGTTATTTATATTTTCGAATTAATTAATTGGATTAATTAATTCACGGACCGGGTTTAATTAATTGGATTAATTAATTATTGGACCGGACCGGACCGAGCCTGTTTGGGTTTATATAAATACATAACTAGGGTTTGAGGTCCATTAAGGTTTTCATTGTTCTTGCTGGCACAAGAGAAAACCCTAGAGGCTGCAATCATATTCTCTGTGTGGATCACCGTTGGAGGCTGGAGAATTGGACAGCTGTGGTGGCAAATCAAGGTTGATTGAACGAAAAGAAAAGCAAAAGATTGCAGATCTGACAAAAGGTACAATCTTATCACAATTCCTAACCAAACACAATGAGATCTATTGGATGGGAATCGAAATAATTTAATTTTCCGCTGTGCATGTATAAGTAGATTCCCAACAATCGGATCGTGTTAATCATAGATTCCTGTGTCTTGAAAAAGAGCATTGAATAATTTAGCGTTATCAATCATCAAAATGCAAGAAATTAACTATATTATGACCAAGAGTTAAAATAAATGGCAATAGAGGGATTATAGATTCCAATACATGCATCTCACAATTGAAAACTTCACTTTTATTACTTCTTATAGATTGAGCGTACTATAGAAAACCAAACAAATCACTCTCTTGATGTCATGCACACTTGAATTTAGTAAAAGTTATTGAACTAAATAGTATATCTTATTTCTCGTGGGAATGACAAACTCAAAGTTCGTTATTTCTATTCATTGTACAGTGATCCCATACGCTATCAAGTTTCAATGTAACACCACCCTCCAAGGGAGATATCTCAGTTTGGAGATCACTACTATCTTCCAAATCTGGAGATAAAGTATACTATATAGTATTGGACAGCATCAAAGAAAGAAAGAAAGAAAAATAAAAATCTCGTCTATCGTATTGTTCTCTGTCCAGTTCATCCTTGTAGCTAGCTCTAATTGTGTATAGGAGGTTTTCTTCTTGCTTGAGAATAATCCATTCCAGCTATGTCCAAAATGCCAGGGTAAGGCTCTGCCACAGGCTGCTGTTTTTCAGTTACAGGTGATGAATTGCTCCCAGGAATTTTTTCACTTCTTGATTTGCCCTCTGATTTGGTACGATCTTTATTTCCTTCAGTTTTGTCATTCTGTACACGCAAAGCTAATCATATAAGAGAGAAGAAAAAAATGTACACGCTTACACTATAATAAACAAGATTTAATTTCTTGTTTTGATTTTAAATGAGCCAAAAGAGTTTTGATTTGAAACTATGCTGGACTAAACATTGTTTTCTAACCCTTAAAAACCCACCTTAATCATGGCGTCAGTGCTGGAAATATGGGTACTTGTCTTGGTCATAAGTTTTCTATCATTTCTTCCTGCAAACAAACTCTAGAAGTTGAGTATAAGATTTTTCTCAAGTCTCTCACAGCAAAACGAAAACCATGACATGTTTGGTTGATCCACGGTCGAGAAATAATCAATGAATATTAGGTTGGGGAAAAAAAATAGATCCTTAGTAATTACCTGAACCGTGACTACTTTTGTAATGGACAACCTCTTCAACAACAACATTAATTCTTCTGTCCGGAATACTTTCCTGCTGAATTACCAAAATATCATATTCAGATTAGACTACATCAGATAGTACATATAATTCCTTCATTTGAAATTACTCAAAATTCAACAATAACAGCCTCTGTGTGTGTACTTACAGGAATATTATGATGATGTCTAGTCGATACAGATTCTCTTGTCAATCGTAAGCCTTCATCAGAATAGGAGAGATAAATCAAAACATTGCAATTATAATGCTGTAAACGAATAACTTAATGAGCTGTACTTGGGTAATTTTCGACCCACAATAAAAAAACAATATTTTGCGACGTTCAAAAAATGTTGTAAAAGACCTTATGCAACGTTTGGACATATGTTGCAAATCTCGATACTGCCGTAAAGTGGAAGGATATGGCAGCGTCTTTTTGAATATTGCTAATATATATACATATATATTCATATGACCACTACTTGTGGTTAGCTATTTTGACTTGGGAATCAAGTCAGGGAGCGAAGGGACTACTCGACCCAATATATATGTACGTACGTATACACATACCTTGAGCTTCATGAAGCATTAAAATTAGCAGAGATATAAGCAGCAGCCAGGACTTCATTTGGAGAATTAAAGGATTTTTGATAGAACAATCGGATTTTGGACAGATTTGGAGTACTTGATGAAGAGGGAAATGGAAGGGAATGTGGATATGTTGTGTGTGTTTATCCTTCCCTCCCGAAGTTCTTAATACTATATTTTGTGCATTAAAGCTGGTGAATACATGCAACTTGTATATCTATATGTAAGGCATAAGGGACCCATGGCGACGACAGTAATGAAGAGCCAACAAATAGCTCATTTAATGTGACATTTGAAAAGTCAAAAGAGCTTTCGAGATCCAAAGCTTCTTTTGAACCCCTTCTGAATAATTTTATACAAGTACTTTTAATTAGAAGATTTTTTAGAAGAAGCTGATCTAACTTAACTTTTTTTAAAAGTACTTTTAGAATAAAAAGTTTTTTTTAAAATAAAAATTAAAGTAACTTCTTCCAAAAATTCTTCTACATGGAATAAAAGTAGAAGTCATATCGAACGGGCCCAAAAAATACACTAGATGTATGACATGCAGTGTGAAAATGGCAATCGAGATTAGCCTTGTTTGGTTTGGATTAAAATCAAATTAAAATCTCAAGTTAAAGTCAACAATTTATTTTTCAACTATATATTTCATCAATTTTTATCAAAATTTACTAAAAATCTGATAATCTTTAGGGGAGATTTAATGGAGGTTCAAGTCTTCCTGAAACTGCAAGAACAGAAAAATAAATTCCCAACAAGACGTGTCTTTAGAAATGACAAGAAAATGTGGAGTGGTGTTCTGATTTTCCTATATTTCCATCACTGTCCGAACCCTACATGGATAGTTTGTCTCCCTTAAACAATATTCCCAAAAATCAGTAGATCTGCTCAGTAATTACACTGTAAAAATGAAGTTTTACCATTTCATGTAGCTTGTCGGTCTTCTACCTCTTTCGTATAGTAAAAAATTATATGTATATTTTTTCTTTGTGTTAATAATGGTAGAAACATTTACGAGCTATATTCGCAATTGCTTGAATCGTATTGTACTTCGGATATTTCATATTGAATAGGATATAAAATACAAATAAATGTCTTGTCTGTTTTTATTCTCTAATTTATTTTTAGCATTTGTTTTATCCTTATTTTCTAAAATTCATTTTTCTCCAATTCATTTTCGATCATAAATTCAATAAAATTAACAATTTTTATCAATTTTGGAGATCACAAATTTCATAAATTTTTATCAAAATTTACTAAAAATTTGATTATTAGCTGAACCAAATTTTGACTTTCGTATTATTCATGAATTTAGCATGTTGAACATGTCTTTAATTACAATTTCAAGAATACGATAATTCACAAAAATACCCCCATTACCTTGATTTGATAATCTCAATTTAAACGTTTTATTATATCACACGGCTGTTAATGCACGTACACAGTCCCATGATTAGAACTTATCAATTCGACCATAGTAGAAATTGGACGGGACACAACTTGAGAGGGTCCATTTGATTTATTGAGGAAAATTACAAATTTGAGGTTATTAATAAATTTATGGGTTTCATTCAGTCCCTCGTCCCTATTTTATAAAATTCATTTTTTAATTTATAAAATTTAACATAACTAACATGTCTTATTTAATCATTGATGAATAATGAATTTAATTCAAATATTGAGATTTAACATAAATTTATCCATTAATAAATTAATGTATCATGTCAACGATACATAACATGTTTTAGACTATTATATTAAATTGAAACTTTAACTGTTAAATTAATTTAATTTTACTAAAAATTCAAATAAAAGAGTTTAAAATTTGCCAAAACGAAATGAAAATTGAGAAACTGTTGAGGCAGTTTAATAGTAAATGAGGTTGATTGAGTGGATGAATGGTAAACTGTCAGCTTCTCCCCCCATACATCGCCCTTTGATTATGTTTCCAGAATCCACGTGGACGTCCAAATCTGGGGTCCCACATGAAACTGACGTGGCAATGTTTCATGTGGACGTCGACTGCTCAGGGACAGGAAAACATTAGATTTGTGATCGTGGCTAGAGGGCGGTGGTCCAAGGATCGTAGATAGGATGCAATCCTCGAATTTTAGCCGAAGGCCAAGCCCAATTTAAAATTTTCAAATATAAAAATAAATTGTAACTTTTTTTTTCTATATATTAGCCCATGCGAAAAATAATAATTTATCCTCCCATGGCTCCATGCTTGAGTAGATCAAATTTAACTCTCTCTTTTTTTTTTCTTTTTTTTTTCATTTGAATTGCTTTTAAAGTAAATTAACGAGCTTTCATGTTTATATGTATTCAATCTCATGGGGAAATCCCATATAACCCAATATATCTGATAAGTCGCACTATACATCAATCCAGGATGTAATTTGAGATTCTCTCGCTTGACAAATAGGATTTTTAACACAAGATTTCCCTTTCTGTAGAAAAGGCCCGTATCTATAATTATGATTGCAGCGTTACGAGTTTGCTACATTCTTACACAAATACCCTATATTTTGGGATAGTTTTGAAAAAGCATGATAAACTTGAATTATATGATAATTGCTTACAGTTCACAGCCAATTATATGCCCAAACCTACGGACTTCTCCCACAAATATCAGCTTCCAATTTAAAAAAATCAGAGGGAAATTGAAAGGGAAAAAGAAGAAGAAGAAAGAAACTACACAAATCAAGCAAAAACAAAATCGAGATTGCTTCAACATTTATTCTTCAAAGATATCTTCCACAAATCTTGAAATACACAAACAAAATTACAGTTTTTTTTTTTTTTTGACTCGTTTTAGTACTTTCTTAATTCTATTATTTTAAGATCGTTTAGTGCTATATTTGCATAGATTATGAAAGCAACAACCATAGTTATCAATTTCCAGCTGAATAATCTCTCACTTATAAATTTTAATCATCATAGTACATTGTCTATCTCATTTTTATTTGAATTTCGTGATTAGGTTTAGTTCGAACTTTATAATGTAAATAATTGACATTTATGAAGTTTCTTTTTGATGATTTTGCTACTGTAATTGGGAACATGTTTGAAAATAACATTATGAACTTGAGAAGAAAATGATTGTGTTTAACATATGAAAAATTAGCTTTGGATCAGTTAAAATGATGCATACAAGGTATTTGACTATAGGAAAATGTAAAACTAAAAAATAGTCACATTATCTTATTTGAGCAATTAAATAGATGCATATGTGTACATTTTTAAAATTTTGAACATACAAATTCAAGCATTGTTTTATGCTAATACATAAAAGAAAATTTTGAATTAATTAGATTGATACATACAATGTATTTGTTTAAGAAGAATGTGAAAAACTGACATTCTGCCACTTTTCTAAAAAAAATTACATTATCTCATTGGAACGATTAATTGGATGCATATGTGTGCGTTTAGAAATTTGAACATAAATTCAAGCCTTATTTTATATTAATACATATGAAAAAGAAATTTGAATTAATTAAATTAATGTATGCAAGGTGTTTGCTCAATGAGAATGTGAAAAAATATTATCATTTTTCTAAAAATAAAATCACACTATCTAATTGGAATAATTAATTAGATGCATGTGTGAGTTTTTTTTTTTTTTTTTGGAAATTTTAACATACAAATTCAAGCATTGTTTTTCTGTTAATGCTGTTGGGATCGAGGGGTTGTAAAGAATGAAGTTAATAACGCGATATGAAGTTAATATGGATTGCAACAATATAATAATATATATCAATGTTTAAAGTAAAGAAGAAAAATAGAATTTAAGCAGAGTAACGATGAATTTTATTAAACCTGACAATATGGAGAGAATTACAACGACACAGCAATTTGGCTTAAATTAAACTGAAAGAGAAGCCACATATTTATAGTACACAAATTAAATCCTAAAACTAGGCAAAAGATGGAAAGTAGGTTACAAAATGCGTAAAAAGGAAAAAAAATAATTGTCACGTTCAAAGAAGGTGATTTTCTTTCCTTTTTCATAGACCCAATTTGATTCTCTAGAAATCAATACACATCAACCCAACCCCTAATTTGGGGCATAAACTTGAAATCTCCACCTTGACCCAGATTCTGGTGCAACGAGCGAAACTCAACAAAATTCTCCACCTGAGAAATAAACTCATCTCCATCGAAATGAACTGGCTAATCTTCTCAACACAGTAACCAAAACTCTCTATCACCAAACCATCTTCCTCTGCAAGGCATCCACAAGCGACACATGAACCCAAATCTTGGGTTCCCAAAATTCCACCAAGGAATTACTGTTGACCAAATAGGGTCGAAGCACACCTTGTAGCAGACACCAAACTAAGTGCTTGATCAGAAGGCCCCTTGTCAGAACTGTCACCTTCAACGATCCCAAAAGCATCACAGACATCAATAACACCACCGTACCTACGCTCCATGAGTCTACCCCTGACATTTGAACACAGTGCATTCGCTGAAATTGGTAGCAAAGCAGAATTACCAACGCTCTCCCTAGCAATGTTCTGAACCGACCCAGAGCCCGTCACAAGAGGTACTGTACCAAACTGTATATCCACCACGGTACTGAACTTGTCCCGATGTCTCAAAACTGGTTCTGCACTTCCCTGCAATATGTACAACAGGGATCTCTTCCGTCCCTCCATTACAACCTGGACACCCCTTCGGACCTTCAAAACTCCACCTTCACCAGAGAATTTATGTCTGAAATAAATTCCTATCAGAACATATATGATGCTAACATACCGAATCAAGAATCCACTCCTCGTCAGGCTTAGATTCCACGTCAGAAACCACAATCAACATCACATCTCTGCCATCCGAAAAATCCTCAGTCACATTAGTCTCGTCCGAATTCCATGATTGCCCCCTATGATTTGCAGCTAAATCATCTTTAGCCTTCAACTTCTCACAATCCTTTTTCAAGTGTCCTCTCCGTCTGCAGTAGAAGCAATTCACATTGCTGCTTTCCCTAAATCTATCCTTCCATCGACCACCATGAAATACAAGAGCTTCCCCATCACTTGATGTAGCTCCAATCAGATGCTTCAGCTTCTCCTTTGAATGTATCATAGACATCATCTATAGTCAACGTATCATGACTGTACAATATGGTGTCCTAAAACAACGCATAAGAGCCCGACAGCAAACATAACAGGACCAAGGCCAGATCCTCTTCATTATATTCCAACGTCTCCAAATCTGTGACAATTTCTTTGAACACGGAAATATGGTTTTCCAATAACCCTCCTTCCACCATGCGATGGGAATACAACTTTTACTTTAGAGCCAGTTTGCTAGTAAGACTCTTGTTCATGCACAACTATCCCAGTTTCAACCACAAAGCAGCAGCCGTTTTCTCATTCAAGACATCTTGTAGAATATTGTTGGATAGATGGAGATGAATCAATGACAAAGGGTTCCGATCCTTCCATTGTTTCTCCTCCGTTGTCCAATTAGCTGGCATATTCTCAAAACTCAGCAACACATCGTCCAACTCCAATTGTGCCAAAACATCCCTCATCTTTACTTGCCATAACGAAAACCTTATATTGAGATCAAGCAGCGGAATATCAAACTTCATGGCAGCCATCTCTAAAAAACTTCAACCAATCCACAGAAGACCGAAGCTCCAATGCCACTTGTTAAGACTGAGGGGTTGTAAAGAATGAAGTTAATGACGCTATATGAAGTTAATATGGATTGCAACAATATAATAATATATATCAAGGTTTAAAGTAAAGACGAAAAAGAGAATTTAAGCGAAAAAACGATAAATTTTATTAAACCTGACAATATGGAGAGAATTATAATGACATAGCAATTTGGCTTAAACTAAATTGAAAGATGAGCCACATATTTATAGTACACGAGTCAAACCCTAAAATTAGGCCAAAGATGGAAAGTAGGTTACAAAATGCGTAAAAAGGAAAAAAATTTGTCACATCCAAAGAAGGTGATTTTCTTTCCTTTTTCATAGATTCAATTTGATTCTCTAGAAATCAATACGCATCAACCCAATCCCTAATTTGGGGGGGGGGGCATAAACCTGACAAATGCATGTTAAAAAGAAAATTTTGAATTAATTAGATTGATGCATATAAGGTGTTTTTCAAAAAGAATGTGAAAAAGTGACATTATGTCACTTTTCTAAAAAAAAAACCACAGTATCTTATTGAAACAATTAGTTAGATACATGTGCGCGCGTTTTTTTAACATACGAATTCGAGCTTTGCTTTATGTTGATACATATGAAAAATAAAACTTTAAATCAATTAGATTGATGCATGCATGGTGTTTGCTCAAGGAGAATGTGAAAAAGTCGGCCACTTTTCTAAATAAAAAGTCATAGAATTTCATTCAAACAATTAACTAGATGCATATATGCGTGTTTTTGGAAGTTTGAATATATAAATTCAAGTCTGGTTTTATGTTAATGCATATGAAAAAAAAACATTGAATCAATTAGATTGATGCATGCAAGGTGCCTGCTTAAAGGAGAATGTGGATTTTGTTACTTTTCAATGAAAAAAGTGATATTTTGTAACTTTTCTAAAAAAAAAAAAAAAAGTCACAATATTTCATTGGAGCAATTAACGGGATGTATACGTGTATATTTTTGAAAATTTGAACATACGATTTCAAATCTTGTTTTATATTAATACATATAAAAAATAAAATTTTGAATAAGTTAAATTGATGCATACAAGGTGTTTGAGAAAATGATAATATGGAAAAGTGACATCTCAAAAAACTCACATTATCTCATTGGAGCAATTAACTAGATGCATAGATGTGTCTTTTTGGAAATTTATGACTATGTTTCTCTTATATTAACTAACCATAGAACATAACTTTATTTTAGAAACAAAATAACCTATAAGTTGAAAGAGACAAAAATTCACAAAAGTGACAAAAATTCAAAAAAACGATAAATTTAAATAAAAAGTAAGACAACATGTCATTTTTCGTTGATGTTGTTGACTACCAAATTTTTTTCGAAGCATTCATTGTAAAATTTGTAATGAATCTTTTTTATTGAAAAACCTTGGACATTGAAAAAATAACAAGCCAAATACAATTGCTAGAACTTAATTTAACAATCAAATGTCAATTATGTTTTAAATCAAATAATTAAAATTCTGTTTACATCAATTTGGATTATTTCGATCATATAATCAAATATAAAAACATCTTGACATTTTGAGACTGAGATGTAACACAATGAGCCATAAAATTTTTTTATTAGAACAGCGTGAAAAGAAAAATTAGGGACGGTCCTTTTGTATCATTGATGAATTTGAATTTTTAATTAATATAATTGATAAATCCACATTAATGAAGGTAATAATAGTTAAGGAAACAATTACACTTGTGCAGGCGCTTAACAATGACGACATAATGCTCCACTTTACCGTATTGAATATTGTGGAGGAAAAGTTTATGGAAGATAACAAGTGTATTAATCAATTTTAGCATCAAGGCTGTACTTTGCCTAATTTCTCCATTATGATTTTACGTACGGACAATTCTCAAAAAAGTCCATTTCTAAATGTGGCTTTCAAATTAAGGAAAATTAGTGTGCTTGAGAGTCCCTAATGATTAAATAAACCAAGATGTATTCTACAAGGAAAATTTTTGTCACGGTTCATAACTCGGGATTCCGACATCCTTCCCCAAGAAAAGCTTTAAAATATTTTTGTCACGGACACTGGAGCTGCATGTACGATATGTGAAAAACATATCGAATAAAAATTTAAAGATTAGAAAAAATATTCTCAATACATTTTTCATATTGGTGTCCAAGAAGTATTATTGTCATGAATATCTGAGGTGTGTATTTGTATCGCGAGTGTATGATAGCATGAATCAATAATTAATTGATCTAAGAATCTCAACTATCATTTTCACGTAGATTCTTATTAAATTGTTAATATACTAGTCTTATCTCATATTTGACTAAAAGCAAATAAAAGTGGTTCAACTAATTTCCTAAATATTTTAATTATAGTAAATCTATCTAAACGTACCTAACTATATCAAATTGGGTGTTTTGCGTATGAATGAGAATGTTGGAACTTTTAAATTAACAGTAGTTATTACATTTAATCTCGTCTTTCAAGATTCATTCAAGATGAAGTATTCGATTGAATTCTTTATAATTAATCAATTTGTCACTCTCGAATTCAAATCAATCATATCTACCTAAGTAAATTCACAATTCTCTACGTGAGTCTCAGCTAAACACATTCAAACTCCTAAGAATGCAACTAAAAAATGCGACAACTATATAAGCATATTTTAACACTTTTATCTAAATTGTCGAATTTTACTACGTGGACTAAACTTCTAACTTACCTCTCAATTTGTTACAATTTCACAATTAAATACAAAAATGATCAGTTATTTTTTTTATTTTTTAAAAAGCGTAAATCGTGGTTAAACGTTAAGGTCAAGTTTCAATCTTTACGAGACTAGACAATATCTAGGCATAAAATGATGTTTTCTTATTTTTAATTTTTAATCATTTTAAAATTATTTAATAATTAAAATAATATATGCCAAATATCTAAAATTATAAAAATACTATATTTACTTAATAATTCCTACAGTTGGTTAATGAATAAAGATATTTGTACAAAATCTTGTTGAGAAAATGGTGTACTCATTCTCACAAAATTAGTGGACCCAACGTGAATTTAAAAATTCTCGGCTTGTGGTCCTTACTTCCATTGTGAATATTGAGTAAGGTAGTTTGTAAAAAAAAAAAAAAAACTTTAACGTGTTTTCATTTTTGACTTTTATATAGATAAAGTCATTTAAAAACTTGAAACCAAAGTTAAATAAAAGGCTTTTAAAAAAGAAAAAGAAAAAATAATAATAAAGCACTACTGTGCAATTATTGTCAAGGCATGGCGTTTCGTCCGAGCCTCACGCCTAGGCAACACTGCTTAGACTGACTTTTTTAAGAACGCTGGTTATTTCATATCATAAGAAGTATAAGTAAAATCAATACATGAAACTTAGATTATAAGTATATTGAAAAATGAAATTAAAGGTCACACATCATTTGCACTAACTATGAAATTAGTTACACGATAATGAAAGATGAAAGAAAAAAACAAAAAGAGAATCGAGCGCATCACTGGATTTTTGAATAAAGACGAAGAAAGACAACGATCTTCCACCAAAGAATCTCTTTTTTCTAAGCCTTAATCTTAAAACCCTTGAACATTCTTCTCACTTCTCTCTAGATCTTGAATTATATACGTTGTTCTCTAAATTGTGCCCCCTACAATGAATAAAACTATTTATAGTATTCTTAACAAGGTTTAAAATCGAGGCCCAAATTTGTATTCAAAGTAAAAGTTGAGTTGAAGAAGGAAAATAATTCTATCTTGCGAATGAACCATGTGATCACACAGTGTTACAAGGTACGATTGCAACGAAGGGCTTGCTTTGTTGCTTCGCACATTTTAAGAACCTTGCGATCGCATTTAAATATACTGTTGCGATCATAGTGATTATAAAATTTGTAAGTTGTGCAATTTGGTCCTTGGATCTCCTTTCTAGTCCAGCTTATGTCCTCCTTAGTTGCATTGGAGATCCTTTGACTTTCAAACTATACAGTTTGGTCCTCAAAATCCATATTCCATCAAACCTCAATCTTTGTTTTAATCGTAACACATTCATTTTCATCCTTTCAAGTTCAAAATCGAATTCTCTCCCAAAATAATCACTAAACACATAAAATTAAATATCTTAACTCACTAAAGTACTCTTGAACACTCACGTTGATTAGCCCTAATAAGTGTAAATCACACTTATCAATGTCCCAAGTAATAAAGATTGTCGTACCAGTCTATTGAAAATTGTTATATGACGTGGTTAATATAGCACTAAAGCATGCAAAAGTCTTGAGTTAAATTTCCCATGCAACTCATATGAAAATATTACTTAGCCCATTTGTCTCCTAAGTCCTAGCTCAGTTCTATAACTCCCCATAATCTAGTTTTACATAACTCTTCACAAATTTTATTGAAGGATTTTGCTGTTGGGATTGACTTAATAATTAAAATAATGCTATTTACAGTCACTCACTATCGCAAATGTCCTAATTGGCAAGCATGTAATGGTTAGTGATTTGATATATGTGGTAAGAAAAAAAGATCACATTAATACATTAAATCACAAATCGTCATATAGGATACCACGTAGGATGACTATCACAGTGAGTGACTATGAATATCATTACTTCAATAATTAAGTCTAGGGACTAATGAGATAAATATGAATACGACCATTGATAACGGTACAAGAGAAACAGATTCGCCCCAATGGTATTATGTAAGGAAAAAAAAAATGAAATTTGTTTCCTACAAGATTTGGAAAAAGCTAATGGCCAATTAAGGAAGCTTAAAAAATTAATAAAGAATTATTCTTTCGTTATTGTCGATGGTTTATCGACATTTAATTATTAATTTTCTTTTATGACTCGTTTTGTGTTATTATTTCTACTGCATTAGGTGGGATCAATTTTTCCCCACATTAGCGAGATTAATCCTTTAAATTTTTATCAAATTTCTTTATAAACGGTTAGATAATATTGCAACCTAATTTCCACTTTTTACAATATGCAATCCAAAATATATTACAATTGACAATACAAAAATGAATTTTCGGTGATGATCTTTCAAACCAAACAAGTAAGTAATCCTTATTGAATATATTGGGACCGTTACGTGAATCTATTTTCAGTATTACTTTCTGTTTCTTGCTAAATTTATTGAGAGATCTATAAGATTAAGATCTCTAATTATGAAGTTAGTAATAAAACAAACAAGATTCCCTTCTTTTAATTTTCATTTATTTATTGCAAATAAATGCTTCCAGCCCTTACCCACAAAATGTCTTTCTTTCTGGGTAGGCTCATTTGAATTGATCCACTAAGGAATTTATCAATCCTGCTTGAAGTACGGGACTTGTTTCACAGGTTCTTGTCAGGATTTACACACACACAATGGGGCTCGTCATAGTTTTTTTTATTACATATGGGGCCCGCCTGCTACAATGAGGGACCTGGCAGGCCCCTATGAAATTAATCCTTGTACTCAGGGATTAATTCGGAATTTATACATGAAGTACTAAATGGCATAGGTATTAGTTAGTATAGTTTTCTTTTGGCTTGACCTAAACTGAAATGTAACTATTATTAGGTAATTCAAGAAATTGAATACATAAAAATGTTTTTCTTAAGGAGCCATCCTTTTCAAAAGCTATTATTTCTACCTAAATTTTTTTCGTTCACCTATACTTTCTTCTTGTTCTTTAAAGAGTGGAATCGAGGGCTCGTTGGCTATTGCACTTATTCCTCCCAACTCGTGAGACCATACCTTTGCAACTCTTAACTTAGTAAGGATCAGGTCAACTCTACTAATCCTAAGAGGCCGGTCGAACCTCAGTTTGTGTTTTGGGAGGAGGAGTCCTGAGTTTTATGAATGGCCACAAACTGAAAGACAGGTGAAGAAAATGGGGGGCCAAATCTCAAATAGTAAGTGAGTTTTTAACATGAACAATAATTGCATCACAACACCTCATGCACTAGTAAATGCTGAGTGAGGCAGAAATTTAATTCAAGTAGGCCTCCAGATAGATGGGCATTTAATAACAAGGTTACAAAATTGGGATGAGCTAAAAATCGTGTGGTGTAAAATCTCCTTTTCATTTTATTATCAGACATTGCATCATTTCTATGGTTTTTTCTTTTTAAAATATTTTTACATCAGTCGAGGTTTGAAATATAGCAAGTGACGAACTTATTCGATGAGGGAGTTTGAGTTCTAATTTAAAATGTTAATTTTGATATGATGCGCATGCAGTTCAAGCCTTTTTGTGTTGATTGTTGTTTTTATATTTGAATGACTTTGAATTTCACTTCCGAAATTCTTACAAAATGATTTCTTATTTGAGACTATCAATATATAATTCATTGGTTTGTTTGAGTTGTAGACAGATAAAATTGCTCATTTGAGCTTCTTGTATGAGTCAATCTAGTAACACATAAAGTCCTATTTGGTATAGATGTTAGACAAAAATTGATCCAAAACAACATAAGGCGGAAAACCGATAAAATTGCTCATTTGAGCTTTCTGTACGAGTCAATCTAGTAACACATAAAGTCCTATTTGGTACAGATGTTAGTCAAAAATCGATCCAAAACAACATAAGGTGGAAAAAAAATGGAGAAAACTGAATGCCCATAAATCGAGTTCATACCTTTGGCCATTCGTGTCGTTCCAAAGCTCTTCCTTTTGTTCCATGTGTTGGAAAAATTGGCTGACTTTGGCACGAGTTTTGAGTGGGACCCGATTGTTTAATTTGGAAGATGAAAGATGATTTGTGTTCTCCTCTGTGAGTACATCGAAATCATATACTTACTTGCCAAAGTTGATGCTCAGAAGAATAAGAAATTGAGACTCAAAATGTGCCACTTAAAAGGGAGTTTATGTGGGAAAAATGAATTTGTCCCACATAGGAAAAAGATGAGGAATTCCAAAGGTCATTGTCATTAATGGTAGCCTAGCCTATAAATAGTGGCTCATTTTCTTCATTTCAACACACAAAAAAAAAAAAGCAAAAGTTTTCAAGTTTAGAATACACTAGAAATTCATTTGCATAGAGTTCTCTCTTGGTGGTGGTGTAGTTCAGGCACTAGTTTAGTTCGTCAGAATGGTTTCTGCGGTGCTTGGAAGCTACTGATTTTACCGTTGTATCCTGGGAAACGGACACTTGTTTTAAACCTCAAATACGGACGGTGAGGGGGCAAATCGATTTTAAGGAAACTGTGTGTAACACATGCCTCGGGTTAAAATTCTATGTTTCAGTTGTTTAGTTCATACAATTTTTCGTATTAAATTTACAGTCCATGCTTCATGAATTTATGATATATTGTTCGTATGCTTCATGAATTTTAAATTCTATTGGAACAAAAGTTATTTGTTGGAAATAAAACTTTCAATGATCTGGTGAAAATTCGATATACGGTTGTTTGAATTTTGTTGATTTGCATAGTTGCAAAATTGAAAGGCTTTGTCAAAAATACCTAAACTGTCTAAGAAAGGTTTGGGATTTAAGCGGTCCGATTGTGACCCCCTTCCTCATCTGGGATTCTTTTAATTGCGCATTATTCAAATTGACGAGACGAAAGACAACATTTCCCGATTTTATCCACATACACTGAATTTCCTACAAGCTTAAAACAGATTTTCAGAAAGGAAAATTTGGTTTCCTATATGGATTATCTCTGAACTAATTAGTTTCTTATATTTGTTATATTGTGGAAACTAATTTGTTGTTTGGTTCTTTCAGAAGATGAAATGGCAACCGATTCCACCAACATAGATTCCAACATGGATGTGTCCCAAGTTGAAGGTACCCAATCTCAGGCTATGGGTTCTACTATGGGTGCAGGGCCTAGTTCGGCTATGGGTGCAGCTATGGCTGCAGTGCCTAGCTCTGTTATGACACAGACTGTGGCTCCAATGCCAAGTCGTGTTGTGAGCCAACATGTGACTAATGTTCCGGTTAATGTACTAGTTAACCATGGGGAAAAGCCGGAGAAATTCAACGGCTTGAATTTCAAGAGGTGGCAGCAGAAAATGCTGTTCTATCTGACCACCTTGAATCTTACGAGATTCTTGACTGAAAGTGCTCCAAAACTCCAAGAGGGTGAGGTGGATGTTCAAGCTATCAGTGTTGTTAATGCCTGGAAACACTCGGACTTCTTATGCCGGAATTAGATCATGAACAGTTTGACAAATTCGCTATACAACATGTATAGCACCATGAGAACTGCTAAGGAGTTGTGGGAGTCTTTGGACCGAAAATATAAGACTAAGGATGCCGGGGCTAAGAAATTTATCGTCGGCCGATTCTTGGACTATAAGATGGTGGACTCCAAAACTATAATCAGTCAAGTGCAAGAACTCCAAGTGATTCTTCACGAAATTCATGCCGAAGGGATGATTCTGAGTGAAACTTTCCAAGTGACTGCAATCATTGAAAAATTGCCTCCCGCGTGGAAAGATTTCAAGAATTATCTGAAACACAAGCGAAAGGAAATAAACGTTGAAGAACTGATTGTTAGACTTCGAATTGAAGAAGACAACAAAAGTTTCGAAAAGAAGTGGTTCAATCCTGGTGTGGCTAAGGCCAATATTGTTGAACATGGTCAAGGTAGTAAGAACTACAAAACCAAAGTTGGGCCATCCAGTGGAAAAGGGATCAAGCTGGGACCAAAAGGGGGCATTCCTAAGAAGAAATTTCAAGGGAAGTGCTTCAACTGTGACAAAGTAGGCCACAAATCTTCGGAGTGCAGATTGTCAAAGAAGAAGAAAGAAGCAAATGTGGTTGACTACATAGCACATGATGTGTCGGAGATGAGTCTCGCAGTAGTCATTTCTGAAGTGAACATGGTGGGTTCTAACCCAAAAGAATGGTGGATTGACACCGGAGCTACGAAACATGTGTGCTCTGATAAAGAGTTATATACTGCTTTTGAAGTAGTTGAGAATGGAGAGAAGTTGTTCATTGAAAATTCAGCAACTTCTAAAATCAAGGGCTAAGGAAAAGTGGTTCTAAAGATGACTTCGGGAAAAAAGCTGACTCTCAACAACGTTTTGTATGTGCCAGAAATCTGCAAGAACCTTGTGTCCGGGTCACTTTTGAATAAGCATGGTTTTCGCATTGTGTTTCAGTCAGACAAGGTCATCTTGTCGAAAAGTGGAATGTTTGTCTGAAAATGTTATGTTTCTGATGGAATGTTTAAACTCAATGTAATGGTTGTTAAACCAAAAATGAATAATAGAATGGATGCTTCTGTTTACTTGCTTGAGTCTTTCAATGTGTGACATGGTAGACTAGGACAAGTTAACTATGATACTTTACGTAGGCTAGTTAACTTGAAATGCATACCAGCATTCCATGTTGATTCCAAATATAAGTGTGAGACTTGTATTGAAGCAAAATTGACTAGGTCGTCATTTAAGTCAATTGAACGAAATACGGAATCACTTGATTTAATTCACAGTGATATATGTGATTTAAAATTTGTACAAACAAGAGGTGACAACAAATATTTCATTACTTTTGTCGACGATAGCACGAAATATTGCTATGTGTATTTGCTAAAAAGCAAGGATGAAGCGATAGAGAAATTTGTTCTCTATAAGAATGAAGTTGAAAATCAACTTAATAAGAAAATTAAGGTACTAAGAAGCGATCGAGGTGGTGAGTATGAAGCACTGTTTGTTGAATTCTGTGCACAACACAAAATTATATATGAAATCACCGCACCGTATTCACCGCAACAAAATGGTGTTGCTGAAAGGAAAACTCGCACTTTAAAGGAGATGATGAATGCGATGCTCGTAAGTTCTGGATTACCTCAAAACATGTGGGGGGATGCTGTATTATCAACAAATTACCTTTTGAATAAGGTGCCCCGAAAGAAAATGAAGAAGACCCTTTATGAGTTATGGAAAGGAAGAACGTCTTCCTATAAATACTTACGAGTGTGGGGGTGTCTAGCTAAAGTGGCTGTCCCAATACCAAAGAAGGTGAATATAGGCCTGAAAACTGTAGATTGCATATTCATTGGATATGCACATAATAGTAGTGCTTATCGATTTTTCGTGTATGAATCTAAAATCCAAGATATACATAGAAACATGATAATGGAGTCGAGAAACGCTTCATTCTTTGAACATGTGTTTCCATGCAGGTCCGAAGAAGAGGCAAGATCTTCTAAACGGACGTATGAGACTATGACTGAACATAGTTAGGACCAAGAACTAGAAGAGGAGGTTGAGGTTGAACCTAGACGTAGCAAAAGGGAAAGGATACAATAATCTTATGGTCTAGATTTTCTGACCTATATGCTAGAAAGTGAACCTCAAAGCTATCAAGAGGCTGTGAACTCCTTGGAAGGACCTCAATGGAAAGAGGTCATTAAAAGTGAAATATATTCTATCCTGCAAAATCATACATGGGAGCTAGTGGATCTTCCACCAGGAAGTAAACCACTAGGCTACAAGTGGATTTTCAAACGAAAAATGAAAGCAAATGGAACTATTGAAAAGTATAAGGTCAGGTTGGTAATAAAAAGTTACCGATAACGGGAAGGCCTTGATTACTTTGATACATATTCTCTAGTAACGAGAATAACATCCGTTAGAATGATACTTGCGATTGCTGCTTTGCGAAATCTTGAAGTACATCAAATGGATGTTAAGACTGCCTTCTTGAACGGAGACTTAGATGAAGAAATTTATATGGAACAACTCGAAGGGTTTTCGTCTCCAGGGCAGGAAAAGAAAGTGTGTAAATTGGTGAAGTCATTGTATGGCTTGAAACAAGCACCAAAACAATGGCATGAGAAATTTGACAGTGTCATGATGGAGAGTGGATTTAAGATCAACGAGTGTGACAAATGTGTTTACGTCAAAGACACTAAAGACAGATATGTCATCTTATGTCTTTACATTGACGACATATTTATTGTTGGCAGTGACAATAAGATGATTGAATCCACTAAAAATATGTTAAACTCGAGGTTTGACATGAAAGATATGGGGTTAGCTGATATTATACTTAGAGTGAAAATCTCAAGAAAATCAAATTGGCTTGTTCTTATGTGGACAAAATTTTAGAAAAATTCCATAAGGATGATACTGGCTTGGCTAGAACACCAATAGATACTAGTCAACATCTCTCTAAAAACAGAGGAGAAATTATCTCTCAAGTAGAATACTCGAGAGTTATCGGAAGTCTAATGTACTTAATGAGCTGTACTAGACCAGGCATAGCCTACACAGTCAGTAAATTGAGTAGATACACGAGTAATCCAGGAGCTGATCACTGGAAAGGAATAGTAAGAGTACTAAGGTACTTAAGATATACTCGTAATTTTGGACTGCACTATAGCAGATATCTAGCGGTCATTGAAGGATATAGTGATGCTAATTGGATATCCGACATAAAAGACTCAAAGTCCACGAGGGGATTTGTGGTCACTTTGACAGGTGCAGCTATATCATGGAAATCTTCTAAACAAACAGTGATAGCCAGATCCACTATGGAATCTGAGTTTATAGCTCTAGATAAAAGTGGTGAAGAGGTTGAGTGGCTACACAACTTCTTAGAGGATATTCCAAGATGGTCAAAGCCTGTGCCAACAATTTGCATATATTGTGATAGTCAATCGGCGATTGAAAGGGCACAGAACAACATGTATAATGGTAAGTTTAGACATATACGTCGTAGACATAATACCATTAGACAACTACTCTCAATTGGAGTTATCACTATTGATTATGTAAAGTCAAAGGATAACATTGCGGATCCACTAACCAAATAGTTAAATAGAGAGTTAGTTGAGAAATCATTGAGAGGAATGAGACTTAAGCCCTTGAATGGATAAGTTAATACAAAGGAAAACCTAACCTAGTTGACTGGAGATCCCAAGATCTAGGTTCAAAGGGACAACCTAATTGTAAAGACTTGATAGAATCACTGTGGGGGATATTACCTCCTGTCCATTCCTGTGATGCGACAATGATGCCCGTAAAGATGGAGGATAAGCAATAGGCTTTTAATGATTCTTATGTGTCGAAAATTGAGCGAAGTAATGCGAGTTACTTGTAATAAGAAATCACCTATGTGAGAGAGAAGTGTGGCTGCTTCTAAGGGAATTGTGTGGGGCACAATTCTTGTGAACTCTCACAGAACCAGGCATATGTTCATGGCCAAAATGAACATAATAATGAGAACTGAAATGTGTTAGGAAGAATCCTTTGTGAAGTGTATCATCGTTTACATAAACGGTAGAACAGTTCAAGGACATCGCATCTACTGGTCAGCTAGTAAAGTAAATATGCTTTCACAAGCGAAGGTTCAAAGGGTAACACCTACCTATCGTATGCAGGTTTCAACTGTTGAACTATATCAACAAGTCGTCATGTGTCACATTCATAAGTCGCTCTCAATTTTCATTCATGTGGGGGGGATTGTTGGAAAAATTGGCCAACTTTGGCACGAGTTTTGAGTGGGACCCGGTTGTTCAATTTGGAAGATGAAAGTTGATTTGTGTTCTCCTCCGTGAGTACATTGAAATCATATACTTACTTGCCAAAGTTGATGCTCAGGTGATGAGAAATTGAAGCTCAAAGTGTGCCACTCAAAAGGGAGTTTATGTAGGAAAAATGAATTTGTCCCACATAGGAAAAAGATGAGGAACTCCAAAGGTCATTGCCATTAATAGTAGCCTAGTCTATAAATAGTGGCTCATTTTCCTCATTTCAACACACAAAAAAAGCAAAAGTTTTCAAGTTTAGAATACACTGGAAATTTATTTGCATGGAGTTCTCTCTTAGTGGTGGTGTAGTTCAGGTATTAGTTCAGTTCGCTGGAGTAGCTTCTGCGGTGCTCGGAATCGACTGATTTTACTGTTGTATTATGGGAAACGGACGCTCATTTTAAACCTCAAGCACGGACGGTGAGAGGGCGAATCTGTTTTAAGGAAACTGTGTGTAACACAGGTCTCAAGTTAAAATTCTACGTTTCAGTTGTTTAATTCATGCAGTTTTTCGTATTAAATTTACAGTCCATGCTTCATGAATTTATGATATATTGTTCGTATGCTTCATGAATTTATGATATATTGTTCGTATGCTTCATGAATTTTAAATTCTATTGGAACAAAAGTTACTTGTTGGAAATAAAACTTTCAATGATCTGGTAAAAATTCGATGTACGGTTGTTTGAATTTTGTTGATTTGCATAGTTGCAAAATTGAAAGGCTTTGTCAAGAAAACCTAAACTGTAAGAAGGGCTTGAGATTTAAGCGGTCCGGTTGTGACCCCCTCCTCATCTGGGAGTCTTTAATTGCGCATTATTCAAATTGATAAGACGAAAGACAATATTTTCCGATTTTATCCACATACACTAAATTTCCTATACCAGGTAGTGACACTTCTAAGCTCTCAACATTTTAAATTGATGGCGTATCTAGTGTTTTCGGTGTCAAGCTTAGGGACCAAACCCATCTATTCATATAGCCAAAACTCCTATCAAGTTATAGCTTAGGTTACCCTTCAATTGATAGTGTTGTACCATCAATTGCCTATGGAGAAATATAGACGGGTAGAAACTGTTATAACAAATTCTTTAAAACTTATTTTTTACCATATGTTTTCTCAATAAAAAAATTTAACACATAAATCCGTAACTTTTCCTCCATTTTCTAATCATATATTCTCCAAAATAATCACTTTTTACAAAATCTATTATCAAAAAATTTACGTCAAACAAGCCCTAAATCTTGAAATTTTGTCTTAAAATGTCATTCTTGTTAAGAATAATACGTCAAATCTCAATATATTTTTATTGTTGTCAGATTTAACGGTGGAATTGTACCATAAAGATTCTTGTGCATTTTGTAGGAAAATTAGCTGCAGATATCTTTCAAGAGTAGCAATTAAAATGTAGAAAGTAAGAAGACTCATCGATCGACGGCTGATAAAGTAAAAACTTTAATTTTTGAGGTTTTTTATGATTTCAATAAAAATCCTCCATAATTGCTTTCAATTGCTATTTTTGTACCGGCTAGTTTGACAAAAAGTAATCAATACTAATTGTGAACCTCCCACATAAATTTCACGTTTTTACCACTCAGCTACCTAAATTTAATTATTTCCGCCAAATATTATATTTAATAACTATTTAAAATATTTTAATGCATAGATCACCTTATAATACACACTTATAAATGCTACAAATCCAATATATTAGGTTGTTTTGTAGAACTATCTTCAAATTAAAGTCTCAAAATAAATACGATATATTCTCAAACGTTTTGACTGTTGAGAAACTTATTTTGACATCAACGCTATCCATGAAAGTTGAGACCATATGGTAAAAAGAATGAAAATTTGTTGCAGTAAATAATTTTAAATCTCGAATTTTTCATCCAACGAGCAATGTTTCGCGGATATCAATTCACATAATAAAGCTTCCAAAGTCAGTAATCTTTTGTTAAAATATTTGCGTAGTAGAGATTTTTTTTTTCTGATTATATTATCATGGAGAATATATATGAACAAGACGATGGTCAAATAAAAAAGTATACGTAATCATCAAAAAATAAATATAAATAATAATTTTACCCGAGATTTGATGTATTTATATAAGAAGAACATGTAAATATTTTGACTTCATATTTCAAACATGGATGCGTCTATGCATTCAAGCTAAAGCAATGACTTGCCCACTATTTTGATTAGAAACTGTTATATTTGAATCAAGAGCGGAAATCATCAACCTCACAATTAACCATGGAAAACAAGATTTTTGACAAATGCCGAACTTCTTTTTCTCATTCTCATCTCTTTCTTTCCGAACCCTATTGTTGAAATTGTGAAAGACATTATGTGTTACATGATATAATATTGTCACATGGGAACTTGTAATGCAATAACTTGCCATGGAACATGTTGTTCATTTGACCATGATAATAATGTCAAATTTGTTAGGAATGTGTTTTTCAAACTTGTCGCTCAATAAACCAACTAGCATTGATGGGGTGTAGGACCTCAATAGGTCACTGAGTTCAACTTTTGAAAATGTAGGACTCTAATAGGTCAATCAGTTGAACTTTTGAACTTAAGTCTTGTCATTACTTAAAAAATGTTGAACCCCAAATCCTGAGAGCCCCACCGTCTCGTCCCTAAAGTTTTGTGAGGGAGGTAAATCGCGGGATGTGCCCCATCAGGTCAGGGAACAAGAGCTGCATGTACACTGCGCCTATAAGGAGTCCAATTCCATGTCTCAGGAATCGAATCTCCACACTGCGATTGCCAGCAAGGCGTGAGACAACCTCACTCCTGTCTTTTGCACCACTAGACTATGCCCCGGGGTACAAGTCTTGTCATTACTTATATAAACTTTTGCTAGTGTCCTGCATTTGATTAAAAGACATGCAAGTGAGGGAGCGGTAGAAGACACAAGTTAAGTGAGAGGGCTCAACAAAGCAAAGTCAGGGTTAATTTGGATAGTGAAAATAAATTTATGAAAATTTTGAATTTTGACAATGTTCACTCATTATACAAGTTCATGGCAAATCATCAATGACATCCTTGTCTATGCTCTAAATAAGAGAGACACAAGAAGCATTAGACTGTAGTACTATTTAGATGCTCACTTGAATCGTACGTAAAAATCAACCAAGTGAAATTTGGTTGACTCGACTCATCTTTTTGGGGAATGTGGTCATGATGGGGGATATATTTATGCAAATACTCTTTCATAGTTACAGTATTAAGGTCTGTACGTTATCTATTACAATTTCCAGTAGGTTATAGAAATTTATAAGAAAGAGATACAATTTGGAGGAATAGACAAATATAGCACTAAAATGCGGCAACTTATGTTCTGTACATATTTTTGTGAACTTTCAATTGGCAGCTAATTTCCACGGACGGCTATTCGAACAAAACAAAACAAAACAAGTGAAAATCACACACCACACATGATTTTTAACTTTTCAATTCAAAAATCAGGCGATAATTTAAATTCTTAATAATAATAATATTATTATAAAATTAAATTAATCAATACATACCCACCCTACCCAATTTTACCATCCAAGCGTAAATCATTATTCTCTCTCTTCTTCCTCTATCTATCATTCCCCTTCCCTATTCTCACTTACATTTTCATTTTCCCTAGCATTGCTCAGTGATGATGATCCGATCTGCTTCTTAGTTGGAGCTATGAAGTGATTTTTGTTGATGGTTGTTCGTGTTTTGCAAATGGTGATGATGGTGGTGCAAGTGATCATGATGGTCTTCCTGACGATTGTGGTGCTAGCAACTGTGGTGCAGATGGCAATGCTACTGGCAGTGGTGGTGTTGTACCGACAGTGGTGGTGAGGTGGCACGACATTGGTGTCGATGGTGGATTGGGGTTTGGGATAGGGTAGGTTGGATGAAGAGAGTTTGTGACCAATTATTTGAATAAATGTGACTAATAAATTAATTTGTTATCAATAAATAATATGTAATCGATAAAAAAGATAATTTGTGATCAATAAATAATATGTGCCTAAAAAATGTGAAATTGCAAGTAAATTTATAATCCCGACTCAGAATTTGTTTAGTTGTACCCAAATAATTTGATAATTTGTGATAGAGAAATAACACGTGACTACTTAATTTGATAATTAATGATTGTGAAATAAATTGTGATATATAAAGTTTACTATTTATGATCCAAAAATAATGCATGACCATTAATTTGAGAATTTATGATCGATAAATAAATTCTGATGTTTAAAATTCTGATTTGTGGTTGAAAAATAATGCGGGCCCAATTAATTTGATAATTTGTAACAGATAAATAAGTTGTGATCTATAAGTACGTAATTGTGATAATAAACTATATAATGTTGTGACCTTAATAATTTAATTAGTAAATTTTTTATTATTTATTTAATTAATAAAATTTAATTATGAACCGATTTTTGAATTTTGAAATTATATTTTGCAACTACCTTAAATATGTATTGTTAAATGAGACAAAAAAAAAAAAAAAATTCAAAAGATGTCTATTTAATTATTGAAAAAAATATATAAATATATGTTTAACAATCTCTAAAAATGTGTCCCCTTGTCCTTCCTTTTGTTAAGATAAATTTCCAAATGGTGTGTGATCACATGATTGAGTCCTTAATAGTATTGTGGAAGTATGAGCCAGCCCCATGTGGACTCTGGAGGCTTTGAACTCATCAAAATGCTCTTTGTCTCAGAGATAATCAGAGACTTTGAGAGATCCCCTCGTGCGCCTCACGCTCATCCTCCACCCCTACAGTATCTTTGACCATACACAAATATATTATTTTTGAGAAATGATTTAATAAGCACTGGTGCTCATCTCATACACACATATTAATTTATTGATGGATAATAAATTTAATTCAAATGTTAGAATTCACAAAATCTTTATTCATCAATAAATTAATATGACACATCACCACTGCTTAGTATAAGATGAGTATCGGTGCTTATTAGATCATTTCTCTATTATATATATATATATATACTCGTACACATATACATATATGTGTAGATGTACATACTTACATGTATAAGAATGTATATCAAGAGAGGACCCTAGGTTAGGTGGGATCATCTACTGAGTTTAAGCTCTTATGATGATGAACAAATCATTAAAAGTCTAGCTTGAGAATCGATAAATTTACATGTCAAGTTGTGCTATGGATAAACATCTTCAGCGATGGTGAAAAAATGATGGACAAACACATATGAGAAGAAATCGAATGTCGTGGAATTAAAATTCGCTACTTCTCTTCTAGCATGAAGAAATCAAGATTCATAAATTCTCAAAAGTCAAAGTCAAATTGATGAAAGTATTAGTAGAGAGGAGAGTTCGACCAAATATCAAAATTCCTACAATCATAAAAGTGGAAGTTGAATCAATGAAAGTATTAGTAGACAACGAGAATTTGATGCCCAAATATCAAGATTTGTATAACATAGAATTCGAAGTTGATTCAATGAGAGTATTAGTAGAGAATGAGAATCAATATTCGAACAATCTTAAAAGTCGAAGTTGAATTAATGAAAGTACTCGCAAAGAATAAGAGTTCGACCACCAAATACTCGATCAAGACTTCAATTGTAAAAAAGTTTGAAATTTTAAATCTATTTATCTTAAAATATTAGGTATGTATTCAAAATTATTCAATGCTACACAATTCAACAACAAGAGAGCGTGGATTAAACAATCAAAATAAAAAATTATTTGCATTAAAAAAATTTAGAATCTAGTTTTTTAAAGTGAAGAACATGCGTGCAAGTCCAAGGAACTAGACAAATTTGTTCACGTATACATATAAATATATGTGGTAGTCGGTCCATTGGATCCTTTGCACGTGAGATTCATTACTCCAATGGTAAAAATGCCAACGTCACTCCATTTGTCACATGGAAATGGACACTTTCCTCTTGTATTTTACAAGGTTATCTTGAATTTAATGAATAATAAACTTCAATTTTGGAATTAACAAGAGCTAGATTTGTATATTAGACGAAAAATTACTAACTATTGTATTGTAAATTAACCTATTTAATCAGTATTATTTAGTTTAACGTACCAAATATTTATTCATAATTATTTAAAAAAAAGGATAATTATCCAAAACCTTTTAAAAAAATGTGAACAAATTAAAATTATTAGTACTTCGATTCTAATATAAAGGTTTCTTTTATTGTTATTACTAGTGAATTTCATTTGCTATAAAAAAAAAATGAAAGAAGTGGCAAAGGGATACCCCAGTCATTTTGTATTTCGAACTAGATAATCTTTTTAAATAAAATTATTTCAAGAATTTACGTAATTCAATGTTAGAAATGCAAATTTTTAAAGGAAAAAAATTCATATAAATTGTTAATGTCGAAACAAAAATTGAAATTTTAGATTTTAAATTGTAAAGAATTGACTGTAGGCTTTTAAATTTATTGAGATAATAACCCAAATAATCACTGATCTTTGTAAAAAGTTTTCACAGAATTACTGAACTTTAAAAATCATCCAAATCATCACTGAACTTTGTAAAAGGTTTTCACAGGATCATTGAACCTTAAAAATCACCTTGTTCAGTAATCTCGTGGAAACATTTTGTAAATTTCAGTGATGATTTGGATAATTTTTAAAGTTCAGTAACCCCTTGACAACTTTTCGTAAAGTTCAATGATCATTTGGGCTATTATCTCAAATTTATTTCATAGAGAAAAGTTGTCAATATTTTTGGAAAATTTTACTGTATAATATATTTTTGCTTTTGTTAGATTCATTTTTTTCGTTAAATGTTTTTTTTTTTTAATTCTTTTTTCTCGTTAGATGCCTTCTGTTCGAATTCTTCATGAACTAATGGAGATAATACTTAAACTTGAGAATTGAGATTTGAACTTACAATTTCCATTTCCTCTTATATAATGTTGTATCGTATCGTTTAAAAGTTTAAATTTTATAAAGTCTATGAATATACGTAAAGTTGATGGTAGGTTAAGAGGGCTGAGATAGTCGAGCTCCAAGATTACCCCATGGTTAAAGGTACAAGAAAAAGGTGCCCTCAAAATTGGGAATGAGAATTAAAAATAAATTAGCCCATTAATGTCCCTATTTAGTAGTGCTCAATGACTTGTATTTGTCTGTGAAATTAGCTTATAGCCAACAGTGTTCCATTATTTAAGCACAGTTTTCCAGTAGTGGGAGTGGTTTTTGGATTGTTGTCATCTTTAAATCCCAGAAACCGAGTTTCCTCGTACTTGTCTTGTCTATGTACATAATTGATGCAATTCATTTGGAAATGTTTTTGAACGACGAAGAGACGTTCAAAATATAACGTTTAAATAAATACACTTATTTTCTTTCTAGTAACTTAAACTTTCTATATATATATATTCTTCCCGAGTTCCCAATATTTTGTGTTTTCTTTTCTTTTCTTTTCAATTTTTTCTTTTGCATTCCATTTTCTGCTATCTTAATTTTTTGGAATATTTCATGCTTTTTTTTTTTTCTTTTTTTCTTTTTCCATTTCTTTATAATGGTTTTCTTGTATGCATGGAAATGACTTAGTTTGAAATAAGAGTGCGTTTGATTGCCTATATTTTTCATGGAAAATGTATTTTTTCTACTCAAATTCCTACTTTTGTGTTATTTGATTGCTATTTTTTTCATGAAAATATTTTCTCACTTTTAGTCACATGACCATATTTTTCTCAAAATCAAAGAAAATATTTTCTTTAGAAAGAGTAGGATTTTATTTTCCACGAAATTCACTCTCTCTTATTTATCCACTCTCTTTCATTAATCCACTAATGAAAAATGAACAAATATAATATTTTCTAGGTTGAAAATTAAACCAATCAAATACATTTAATTAACAATTTCCATACAAATAAATTCTAGGCAATTGGATTATCTAGAATTTATTTTCTTTCAATGCTAATTCCATGCTTGCAATCAAACTCACCCTAAGTTCTACAAAACCTATTTGCATCATAATCCTAGCTAGGGAAGAAAAGAATATTTAAACTCAACATGTTGTTAATGATTACAAGAGCATGAATAAGTCAAAATGAATGAAAATTTGGTTCATAAGAGTGCTATTTGTATGTATAGACTACATTATTTTTTATCCTCAGTGCATTCTTACCTACCCATGATATTATTGTCTTTTTATGAGTATATTTTCAGGCCAAAAAAATTGTTCTTATCTTGGAGGTTTGAGATCAATGTTTAGACTATAGTGCTTTTATGAGACGAATTATGAAATTTTTATTTCATCAATTTTTTTAAATCATACAAAATTTTCAGAGTTCTTGAATCTCCTTCAAGAGAGCGATACACCGTTTCATTAAAATTTATTGTTTAAATATTAAAAGTTGGTGGTGGCAGCCATTTCAAGAAGAAGTAAATTAGTTTAGGGTTGAAGCTCTTAACACTAGGAGATGACAAAATTAGTTTAAAGTGTAATAAGGAGTGGGTTTAATTCTATATATGGAGACATGGGAACAGCGCCCACGTTCTTCCACTACCTTCTTGCTCTTTTTTTTTTTTAGATAGTTAATCATCTCTCTCTCTCACACACACTTGGTTCTCTCTAAAGTACCATTAAAATCAATTTATCTAAAAATTTAAGTTATTACATTTATTTAAATTCCATTTTTAACATGTTCTCAGTGCAAATTAAATTCATTATTTCTCATAAACTTAATACGAACATAATTTTCGTAAATAAGCGATGGCAAAACTTTGAGATCAAAGAGGGAATTTCGCATATCTAGAATTGGAAAAAGCGATTTCATTATTAATGATGCCCAACATCGACAAGAACTAGTACATATATAGAAGATCGATGATCCTCCTCATTCATAGCCGGTTAAACCATCAAGTTCGAATAAGAAATTCTTGCCACAGACTTCTAGTAACTATCCCCGAAATCCTTTTTGAAAGCTATAGCTCAAGCTATTTATGTATATGCAATGAGTTGTTTTGGACTTTCAAACGAAAATTGCTGATTAAATACATTAGTTCTCAGAAAATTCAACACATTCATAATTTTATCTTCGACACACACACACACACACACACACACACACACACAAAAGCAACCACACACCAAATAACAAGTGACCGTATTGACAAAATGTTGTGTATTAAGCCCAGGAATAAATATATTCACTCCTCTCTCTTTCTTTCTGACACACACACATATGCAGCCTCACACCAAATAACAAGTGACCCTATTGACAAAATGTTGTGCGTACCTAAAGAATAAATATATTTCCTTCCCTCTCTTGTGACGCTCCATAAATGCCCTACAATCCATACCCCAATTCCTCTCTTTCTCAAGACGGGATCAACCAGGATTGGGTCGAATTCTTCTTTTATAAGACTAGCCATACTCTGTCTTGATAACCATCGATCATTTCGTGTAGACAAGCATGGTAGGTTTTTTTGGGATCAAATTCTTAGTTTTTCTTTTCTCTATTTTTTGATCTGAATTGGGCTTTGATAATATTCTGTGATCAGGGAAATCAGAAGCCTGCATGGTTGAAGGCTCTCTACGTGCAGAATTTTTTCGTGCCTTGCTCAATTCATGAAACTGCCAAGAAAAATGAGAAAAATATTTGCTGCTTGGATTGTTGCACAAGTATCTGCCCCCATTGCGTTCTTTCTCATCGCTGCCATAGACTTCTGCAAATTCGACGTTATGTGTATCACGAAGTCGTTCGATTAGAAGATCTGGAGAGGCTTATTGACTGCTCGAATATTCAGGTTATATAGTTGTTCTTGCTAGAAAAAAATAATTTTGGCTGCGTGCTTTTTATTTGATTAAAAATGAAATAAAAATCATATTTCTTGTAACAGGCCTACACTATAAATGCTGCAAAAGTGGTGTTTATCAAGAAAAGACCACAAAACAGACAGTTTAAAGGGTCTGGAAATTATTGCACTTCCTGTGATAGAAGCCTCCAAGAACCCTTTATCCATTGCTCTCTAGGCTGCAAGGTAATTAAAACCTCTTCAATATTTGATCTATATTACATACCCTTTTGCAAAGTTTACTAGTTAATTACAAACGAAATTTGAATATAAAAGTTTAATTTTAGAGAGTTGGTAGATCAAACCTTAATCCTTGAGTCTAATCGCCAATTATTTACAAGGATTGTGTGCATGTTAATTAATTTTAGATGAAGAATGGCCTAAATTTTTCAATGATTAAATTTATTCCCTCTCAAAATTTTCAATTTTTTGACAAAATGATGCAACAAATTAACCTATAATGATTCGAATTGTTGATCAACATCCACGAAGGAGTTATCAATAATTGTCAACACCAACACATATAAGCCCAGTTTTCATAATTGTACATCGTTCATGACTCGCGTGCATGTTTGATAGAGAGAATTAGATAACATTGACTCCGTTTTCCCATCCTTTGCTTCAATAGCAGCAAAGCTTACACTTTTTCATTAATTGTGCCCATTCATCATGGCCTCTTTATAACTCACTTGTAGTCGTTAAAGTTTTGTTCGTTGTACTGACGATTATATTGTACAATACTGTGTACGTCACTTCGAGTAAAATTACACAATCCAGACCCATCCACGCGAGCAGAAATATACTAAACTTGCGATATATTTGCATTTCTTGACAGGTTGATTTTGTTCTTAGACACTACGAGGGCCTCTCACCTTTCCTAAGAGTTTGCAAAACTTTGCAACTTAGTCCAGATTTCTTTATCCCTCAAGACATAGGAGATGATGAAATGACATACGAAACCCAACATTCTACTATTGTCGACGACAGTGCAACCGATGATCATGATAATCAGCATTCTTCATCAGACGGCTCAGAAAACACCAGCTTTGTTTGCACTGATTATGTCAAAAAGAAGAGAAGCACTGGATTATATGTCTGTGGAAGATTATCTAATAAGATAAGTCCAGAAGAGGACATGTCTACAAGTATGATCAGTAGAAGAAAAGGCATTCCTCATAGATCACCTCTGTGTTAGGGCAAAA
>NW_019265467.1:129453-176655 GCF_002742605.1 Olea europaea var. sylvestris
ATAGAGGAAATTACACACATCCATATATTTTAAGATCCAATTTCAAAAATCAGATTCAAAGTTTGGTTATTCAAAAATCAGATTATATTAAAAAATAAAATTATCCAAAACCCTAATCATTTCACTACTTTCTTCTCTCTCTCTAAACCGTAACATTCTCCCCTCTCTCTCTTCCATCCATTTACACAACCTTCGCTGAGACCACCTCCTCCGGCGTCAACGCACGGCATCAGGGGTGCAGCCGTCACTTTGCGTACTTGGACGGTGCTAGAGACATGGATTCTCCAATCATTGGTGCAAGGCTGTGCTTCGGGGCGGTGACGACTTGGTGGTGGGTGTTGGTGTTCGAGGCGGTATCGAACGACTACTTGTTGCAGATCGTCGTGACGATCCACCACCACCGCAGCAGCGTGGCGTCGCTCTGAAACAGCCAGCGTTTCTGCTGCCATTGGGCATACCGAATTTTTGGGGGTGATTTCTTTCTCATTCGATGCGATTTGCTTAGCTGGAGCCCCTATGTAGACGCGTCTTCTCCTTGTAGTGGAGAAATCTATTGGTGGTTTTGGGTGTTGTGGTGGTGTTGGTGGTTGTATTGTGTTGGTCAATGGGGTGTGGGTACTGTAATGGTGGTTTTACAATCATGACTATTGTTGCTGTGGTTGTGGTATATGGTACGATTGTAGGGGTAGTGGTGGTGTACGGTGCGACAGTGGTGATGGAGTTGTGCAGTTGTTCATATTTTTTTTTCAAATTTTCTGTGCGTTAACGTTGGTGAGGTGGAGGTGGTCGTGGTTATCGTACGGTGATGGTATAGGTGGTTGATGGCGGTGAGTCATTGGTTTTGGTTGTTGAATTGGTGCCGGTGGCAGCTTCTATACTTTGGAGGTAGTAGAGTGGGTCGTAGCAATGATCGTAAATGGGATGAGATGGCGTGCGGTGCTACTGTTGGTGTGTTTGGTGGCTGCAATCGTGGTCGTTTTCTGGCGGCAGTGGAGGTTATTGGTTTCGAAGTTTGGTGTGTAATGGTGTGGTTACTGTGACGGTGACGGTGATTTTACATTGATGTGGTGTGGGTGGTTGCTGTGATGGTGGTTTTGCATACCGGTGAGATGAAGGTGGTCATGGCAAGTGGTGATTGGGGGTCGACGGGATGGGACGGGATATTTGTGACCAATTATTTGGTTATTTGTGATCAATAAATTAGTTTGTGACTTGTAATTTATTAATTTGTGACTAATTATTTTGATATAATTTGTGACTGACAAATGAATTGTGACCAATTAAAATTTTGATTTTGTGATTAATCAATGAATTGCGACCTAAGAAATTTTTGATTTGTGGCCGATAAATTAGATGTGACCAATAACAATTTTGATTTCGTGACCTATAAAATTTGTGTTTGTGACTTATAATTTATTGAGTTGTGATCGAAAAATTAATCTATGACCTATAAAATTTTGATACGTGATCGAAAAATAATATGTGACCTATAAAATTTGTGTTTGTGACTTATAATTTATTGAGTTGTGACCCTTAAATTAATCCATGACTAATTATTTTTGGATTTGTGACCAATAAATAAAATGTGACTTACAAAATTTTTGAAATGTGATCGTAAAAAAACTTGTGACATAAAATTTTTGATTTGTGACCAAAAAATAATAAGTAACTAATTATATTGTTAATTTGTGATCAAATTGTATAGATCTGTGACCTAAATATGTTTAATTAATAAAATAATTAATTAACTAATTAAATTATAAATAATTTTTAATAAAAATCTGATTTTAGAAATTTGAAACTTATTTTCTTGTTTTTGAAATGTGCCTTAATTAATTTATTAGTTATGAAATTTTCCCTCTGGGTTATTAGGGAACAAAGACATGGGTGTTGGGCCTGAACATTCCATATTTATAGTGAGCTTTGAATGGCCTTTGATTCCTTTTTTGGAGTTAGGGTTAGGGCCTCTTGACGCCCTATTTATTTTGATATTTGTTGGGCTCTTAGAGAATTTGACTTTTACGCTTTTGGGCTATTAAAGCCCCTTTTCTTGTTACAAAAGTTTCCCAAAAGAGGAAATTTCATACATTTCAACTTTTTTTTATATCACTCCACCAAACAAGCATTACCACACGCCAATATCGACCCAAAATCACGCCCATACCAACCCCCAATCTTGCCTATAGACCCCCATTCATGTCCTCAACAATATACCAAAGATTAAGAAAAAAAACTCTAATTTCTACTAAAGATAACATAAAAACTTTACATCTTTACTTTCCAAACAAATAGATGGCAGTTTAATTTTATTACATCTTTTATCAAGTCCTAAAACTATAAATTTAATTTTCATAGTGAAGCATGATCCAAATTGTTAGATTTTAGCTTGATTGAGCTAAATTAGGCTACTTCTTTTTATATTCTATAGATTCATAAAGTAATAGATTTCTTACTGCTTTTTCGTTGTGCTTCATGCGCATCAAACAGGGTAGTGGAGACTGTTGTTACAGTATAGCGACTCGAAAAAGAAACTGATGCAAAGATCCAATGTCTGAAAACCGAGGCTTCAAGAATTTCCTACAACATTGTCCAAATGCTTCCAAGGCATGTGACAATTGTAAAGAACTAAAAGATATTGATTAAATGAAGTTAATTGAGATAGTCAAGTACTCTCCTTTCTTATGCTGATTTGAGATGGATATTATGGGAAACGAAATTCATGTTCTGGACTTGTGTTTTTAGCATATTTGTGTTTCATATATTGGTGAATTATAGCCCTTTGATTGAATAAAACGAGTGCAATTGCTCTCATGTTGTATACATTTGTTTGATATTATCTTTTCAAACTCACACGTGTTTCTAAAGAAGCTTGTCTAGTTAAGTTGGCTAATATTATATGATATCAAATTTAGATACAATTTTACATGGTTTGAGGTAGGTCAATATCTATAATCTAAAAGAACCCAACAGACTAAGCCCTTCAATAAATTTGAAGTCCACCACAATAATGGTGTCTTATTGATTTCTTCCTAAGAAATGCAGCATTGAGATATCTTGAAAGATTTGCACCACGATGATCCCACACGCAGTGGTGGCCCTGAGTATGGGCGGAGTAGGTGATCGTCTAAGACCCTACTTTAGTGAGGGCCCCAAACTATGTAAAGTTAATTGATTGGTTGAAAAAAAAATGAAAATTATATTTATGAAATTCTGAAAATAAAATTATTGTATACAAACATAAGAAACTAATAAAAATTGAAAATATAAAAATCTTTAAAACATATATATGGCAACAAACTTATCACTTACATTTATTTATCACAAACATTACTTTCCCTATTCATAATTAAATTGACATTTTATCTTCTAAACATTCATTTTCTTTTTTTTAACCAAACAAAAGGTCTCTTTGCCTTTTCAAATTTCATGTCCAAGAATCATCCATCATTATTTTTTCAACCCAACAAGATACAAATTATTTTACTTTGAATTAAAATTTTGAAGATTTAATGCAATTTGGTTTGATTTCGCTGCTATTGTTACAGCCTTACAGATTTCTTTCTTTCTCTTTTATCTTCAAAACACATACTACAGAATATATAGGTTATTATTACATTGTTTTGTTTTAATCTTATGATAATAATATTTTTAGATATTTGCTGAAAGTATTTTGAATTTAATAATTCTTTATTCTTGTTCATTCAGATACTTCTTATTTTAAGTAAATTTTTTATAAATTAATATAAAATTAGAAGCTCGTTTATATTTGATCATCATTTTCATTATTTTGTTACACTATCTTTTGCAGCCACATTCTCCAATTTTGTACATAGATCACTCAAATGTATATTCAATTTTATTTAAAATAGTTGTGGTGAGGAAATAATCATACAAACGAGCATACTCCTTGGTCATTACATTGTAATTTTGTTTGTTAAACTTTACTTGTAATTTGTATTGCTGGTTGCAATTTGACATTTTGTTTATTTTCTTTTCAAATTTTGGGGCCTAGTTGAGACGTTTTAGATTCTTTATAATTATATTAAGCCCATGTTTGGCATTAATTAATATCTAGATTTTAATCTAAGTTAGAATTGACAATTAATTTTAACCACATATTTTATGAGTTCCAAAACTTAAAATCCACATATTCTATCTACTTCTATTAAAATGTACTAAAGAATTGATTTTAAGGGTTGTTTGAGCCCCATTTTTCTCAAAAGATGCATTTTGAAATAATATTATGATAGAGAATGTGTTATTAAAAAATAAGGAAAAGTTTTGGATTTGTTTATAATATTATTTTATTGAGAAATGTATTGTTGAAATGGTGTCCAACCACTGTTGAATAATGTATTTTGATGAAAAATGGGATTCAAACAAGGGCTTAATTTCCATCAAACATACTAAAACTCTATACAAGGATAGTCAAAATATAGCGCCCCAATATGAAATTGGCATAAGGCTCCCAAAATATCAGGACCGGCTCTACCCACTAGCGAAGAATCCTACACCAATCAATGCAGATAATGCTCTTGATATTGTAATTGGGATGATGCCCTAGCCATTTTCTTGTTCATTGCCCTTGCGATCGTAGCCTATAGGCTTGTCATGCAATAGCCTCCCTGTTCCAAAACCAACCTAAAGATTCCTTGCAATATCTTTTTGAACTGCCAAAAGAGAAGTAATTCAAATTACAGCAATATCTGTGGCCGCTGAAATGCATCTTGTATTGTTGTTGATACAAGAAGAGCTGGAGCATTGACCATTGATGTTGCTGTTAAGCTTGTCTTGTTTCTTCTCCACCAATAACAGAGTTTTTTTATTTCTGCTAGAGTAATACGCCAGAGATTAGGGAGAGTTAATTGTTCCAATGATCACTGAACTTAGGTTCATATCTTCAACTTGTCACTGAAATTTAAAATGTCAAGTTTTAGCCACTAAACTTTGAAAAATGTCGAGTTGTGATCATTGAACTTAGGTTCATATCTTTGATTGGTTACTAAAATTTAAATGTCGAGTTTTAGTCACTGAACTTAGGTCAATGCCTTCGATTGTTCACTGAACTTAAGTCTGTCTTAGATACTCACTAAAGTTTAAAATGTCGAGTTTTAGCCACTGACTTTTGGAATATGTTGTACGTTACTCACTAACATAACTGTTAAATTTTGAAAAATATCTAGTTTACAGTGAGTAATGTACAACATTTTTCAAAATTCAGTAGTGATGTACAATCAGTGAGTAATGTACAATATTTTTCAAATTTCAGTGGTCAAAACTCGACATTTTAAATTTCAGTGTGCAATCGAAGACATGGACATAAATTCAATGGTCAAAACTCAACATTTTAAATTTCAATGAGCAATCAAAGACATGGAACTAAGTTCAGTTGTTAAAATTCGACATATTAAATTTCAATGACCAATCAAAGACATAGACCAAAGTCTAGTAACCATTGAAACAATTAACTCGATTAGGGAGTTTACATCGGCATACATAAGACGATAATATTCACTATATTATTTGAGTTACTTCTTAAAGAACCCGGAGAAACCCAAAATATGCAAATAAGAGATGTTCCAACAGCCATAATGAGAAGGCCTCCATCATGAATGAAAGTCCATTCCACCTCATACTACATAAGAACATGGTGCAAGCTGATATGAAAGTTTATCTTAGATGCCGAGAAGGTATCATCAATGTCACCATCTTTGCTGACGTTGTATCATCTATTACTGATTTGAATTTGAATTTCTCATGTATTCAACCTTTTCTATTAATTACCATCCGTTTCAATTCAGCCTTGAAAATTTCTGTTACAAGCGAAAAAAAGGGAAAGTATTGATTCCAGTGATTTTGGTTTTCTTTTTAAGTGATGCAGTATTTTCAGATTTTAATTTAGTTAAATAGTATAAAATGAAATTTTTTATATAAGGCATTTAAGGTTTTTCCCTTCCCAAAATGCCTAAAAAATTAAAATATTTTTCATTTTATTGTCCAATTTGTTTAATTTCTCAAAATACTATTTTCACATTTGCAACAAACGTTATTATTCTTTTTGTATCGAGGGTCTTACATTTTTGTCAAAAAATGTAACGCTTGTAATAAGCTATGTCTGTCATCGTCAATAAAATGACGACCTTTCCAAATCACCACCTCACTACCACCTCCTCATTCTTCCACTTCGAATGCCACCAATGACATCAAAGTGGATTTGAAACGCATCTGTACCACCCCAACCAAACAAGATACGTACAGTAAATACACACATCCCTTGGAACGCACCACCAAATTCGCCAAAGGCCAAGCCAAAAACAAAGCAAATGAATCTTACAAATGTTCGCCAACACGACAACACCATTAGATTTGACCTATTTTTCCACCACCAACCACACCTTCACGAGCGCTAATGTGACATTTAGATTACTTTAATTGAATTTGTCATCTGAATTTCCCTTTTGGCCTTTATTTCGAAAGAATTTATAAATTGATAAAAATGAGTGATGAATAATATTTGTGGATTAATTAGTGTTCTTGAAAATAAAGTTAGATAATTTAAAAATTATTTATAAATTTTGACAAATGAGGGCTAATTTAAATTTTAAAATGACAAATCAATCAAGATCAAATCATAATGCGCTTGGAGCCGTAGCAGTTATAGTTCTGTATCGAGGTCACGATCCATATCGTCTCTAGCATTAACATCATCACTGTCATCCATTTTTGTGCCTTTTTCCGTATTTCGCATAAACAAAGCATATGACTGTGTAGATAAAATTTGCCTGCCTTAATGTGTCTTTTCGACACGTCTTTTTCTTTTAGTGTGAAGATATGGTTCACCTAACCCCACCACCTAATGTTGTGAGTTGATGGGAGTGAGGTTGACACAATAAGGTCTTCCCTTCCTTTGGCAGAGGCATGGTCTTTCTTCCTACCCCTTCATTATGTACACTTTACCATTTTCAAATAAAGGGGGGGCAGCTCACGTTTTTTGGAGGATTCCAGCAGCAGCAGAAGGTAGAGCTCTCGTTTTAGCAAAAGGGTGGTGGTTCTTCATTGGATTTTTCCCCTCTCTCTTGGAAGGTGATTTGCAAGTCATGGAGGCTGTTCCTGAGCCTGAAAAACACCCATAAATTCGAAGAAGAAGCTGCTGAAACGAAGAAGAAGAAGCTGGACAGATTTCGGCCAAAGAAGGGGAGTATTCTTCCGGTTTATTTTCTTGTTTTTTGCCTTGAATCTTGTTTGTTGATTGTTGTTTTGGTTGTTTGAACTCCTAGGATCCCCAACATTTAGCAATTAAGACGTGCACTGAATTGATTGGCGTGTCGTTCAATTTCATTCATGACTTCCAACATTTGCTTTATCCCATTTAAAATATTTGCAACCTAGGAAAATTTACAAAGATTACCGTTGGAAAAAAGAATAATGCTGTTTATGAATGTAACATCTAGGTTGATAGGTGAAATGTGTGGGAAAAAATGATTGGATGATAGTCTTGACTATTTTTTAAACAGTTCAATGATAGAATATCAGTATAGTAGAACTGCGAAAAAAACCTCACGAAAGAGTGGAAATGTAAAATGTGAAAACGAGAAAGAATGAGAAAAATCCATGTCTCGTTTCTCTCAAAATGTCAGTTATTTTTTTTTCATTTAAATTTATTACACTCCAACTTCATAAGTATATTTTTATTTTTCATTCGGTTAAGAAAATATAATTAATATGGTTAAAAATAGAAAAAATTCGTACATTTTTCCTAGCATTCTCCTAAATTAAATAAAGGTTTAAATTTGATATTTATATTTGTTGATAACAAGACATATTAGAAAGAGAAAAACTTAAAAATTAATTATATTTTCAATAAGAAAAATAGCGCATACTTTGAAACAAACGAAAAATAAAAGCAAGTATATTTTTATAGGACAAAAACATTATTAAAATGTCAAAAACATGATTTCACTTTAAGATTAGGCCCATGATTGATTAAGCTGCAAAATTTGATTAAAGAGGAAATTAGGCTCCTTACCCTTCGAAAATGAAAAATTAGAATAATAACCTTAAAACTAATTAAACTTCTTAATCCCGTAATTAATACGTCAAAAACCCCCCACAAAATCCCCTCCCGTAATTAATACGTCACAAAATCCCCAAAACTCCCAAAGTCCCACCTTCACATTGTCTTTGAATACTCGTCAACCCTTTTGTAAACCAGATTGTCGTTTCTCTCGACAATACAACTTTTTTTTCCCCGAATGGTTTCAGCATGCCAACAAGCTCCTCGAGCCTTTCTTGTTTCAATAGTGTGCATAAATTTCAAGTAACGTCTCTATAGCTTCTGCCTTTTCTTCTTTTGAAGCAACATTTGTTAGACTACTTTTTTTACGATATGTTTCCTCTGAATTCATCTGCATGTACAAGTGCCTCTATTCTGTTATCTTTGCGTACTTGATTACCTTCCAAAGACATTTTACCTTCAATTATTCGGTTCTTACAAGTAGGAAGCAGACTTGGCATTTCCATTCTTCGGTGTGGTTTCTTGCAAGGATTCTTACAATCAATTTGAGTACATTATTTTCGTTCTGTTTCTTCGTGCTATTTACTCAATGTACTTGATCCTGATAAGGATCTCAAGGCAATACTTACAGGTTTGTTGGCACTTTCGGTGTTAAAGGACACCCTACTATGTACTTCAGATCTGCAAATGATGACTAGAAACTGTTGACCCTAAATAATGTTGCCAACAAATATTGTACTCATCCGCGCACATGTAAGCCTAATTCAACACGCTAAGACACGTGGACAGTTTAGAACTAGCAAATCAAGGGCGTGGAAGCAACTCAAAGGCACGGGACGGGAACATTCGGAATCCGACAAGATATTTGCATAACGATTGTATAATAATTACCAATCGATGTTTGTAGAATATGTATATGAAATCGTGAATATTTCGAGAAAGTCAAATGTAAAGGGTGTTGCGTAATATTTGTTCTTGTGTAGAATCTTGCATTAGCGTTTGTATGAGGTACATGGGAGAGTATTTATAATGTTACAAGTTAGATTGTGGCCCTTGGCTGAGAGTACACGTGGCTTCATTTTGTTAATTTACATGTCAAATTATAGGCATTAAATTTGACCACCTAGCCTACTTTACATTTATTAGAGCCGTCGCTACTTTGACAAAACAAGACACTTGCACTCCATGATAGATGTTCCATCAGTCATTCAAAAAGGATCCTTATGTAAGATCGGATCTCTGAGGAGAAGGGACGCCAGTTGTCATGGGCGTCAGTATAATGGGCCTCGATATGAAGAGCCTCGGCCATGTATACCATCTCAGTTATGACACTTCGGCACACAAAATCTGGGCCCCGTCTCATAGGAGTTGTTTGCTGGTGTTGGTCAATCTCCATTGACTTAGGGGCCTCGGCGGAGATGCCACGTGGTTCAGCATGGGTGGGCCATGGATCCCAGTAGGTCAGACAAATGTATCGACACGTAACAAAAACAATATGAAGGGAAGTGGACAAAGGAGGACATTATTTAGAAAAATCGAGATTAATCTGTTAAAGCTGCCTCAATCAAACCTGAATTTGCCAAATCTAAAATAGAATATTTAAATTCAACTAAGGATGAACTATGAATTTACATAAAATGATATATTTTAAGGTTTTGATTGATGTTTCGGTACATTTTTTTTTGAATTTACGTCACTTTTACAACGATGAGTGTTTATACAATTTTTGACATTTACTCATCAATTTGTCACTTTTTTTAGAAAAAACCCAACACTTTTTAAAATTTTGTCACTTTTTGAGGGTTTATCACTTTTTTACTCCGTATAACTTTTTTTTTTTTTTTTAATTTGTGTCACTTCTTTGAATTCGTCGCTTTTTTAAAATCACTTTTTTAAATTTTTGTCACTTTTTCTTTAGTGTTTGTCACTCTTTTTAGTCACCTTCTTAATTTCTATCATTTTTTTTAGTGACAAATATCATTTTTTAATAAAAAGTGACATTTTATGTCTTTTTTTTAATTGCTTTAAAAAAAAAGTGACATTGTGTCACTTTTTAATAAGACGCAATATTTTTTACTTCCTAAAAACTTTTTGTATGAATTTCAAAAGACACCTAATTTTAAAGATATTTTTGTAAGTTGCTCTTGATTAAAATCTAAGTCAAATTTTGTTTGAGCCTTATTATTTCCTAATAATGCATTTTAGAGTAGTAGAATGATGAATAATGTACGGTTAAAGAATTTGTAATTTACATATAATATTATTTTATGAAAAAATGTGTGTTGAAAAGAAAATAGAGAACAATGTATTTTGAAAAGAATGTAAATCAAACAAGGGCTTAATAATTAATTTTTATCACACATTCAATGATTCCTGCAACTTCTCAACTACATATTCCACCAACTTTTATGGGCTAAAAATCCAAATGACCATTGAACTTTTCACAATATTTTTCATTGGCCATTAAACTTAATTTTTTTTGGGGTGTCGCCGAAATTATCATATCATTATACCAATGGCCATTACACTTTAAAGAATTTTTAGATTATCACTGAACTTAACAAATCGCTATCACATTCATCACACAACAACCCATTGACAGAAAATTCGACCGGACAAGCTGATTTGGCAAATTAAAAAAATTGGCACGGCATATTATTGTGGTTAGTTGATTATAAATTAATCAACCAAAAATGTGCTTCCATCCATTAAAAATGCTTATGAAAATGCAATTGAATATTAAAATTTGGCTGATTTGTCATCAACTAATTACAATAATGACTAACGAGTCATGTTAGCATTTATTTATTTTGTCACGTTAGGAAGTCCGTCAAATTTTCTAACTTTGAGTAATTGAGTGATAAATGGATAATGATTTGATAAGTATGATAACCATTCGAAAACTTTTAGGTTTAACGGTAAATGGGATATCTATTTAATGAATTTGGTGACCATCTGAAAAACTTTTAAAGCTTAATGGCCATTAGGATACCGATTTGATAGGTCCAGTAACCAATCGAAACTTTTTCAAAGTTTAATACTCAATTAAAAATATTTTGCAAAATTCAACGACCATTTAATCTATATCTTAACCAAACGGGGTCTAGATTTGTAGCCCGACAAATCAATTTAGCATCCGTTTGACAATGTTTTATAAGTATTTTAGTTTCATGAAGTATGATGAAAAAATTAATAAAAACTAGTGATCCAAAAAATATGTAATTAAAAATGCAGTTTAGCCATTTTATAACCTAAAAAACAGTGTAAAATAGGGAGTTGTTCTAATATGTGAAATACAATAAATTACTCATTATTCAACTCTTTTGAATCAAGATCACATGTCATGACTTTCTCAGATCGGATCACACAAATTTTAATTTTAATGTTTTTATTAATTAGGAACATGTGTTTGTGGTTTTAATAATTACGATCCTAGGTAAGTTCCGACTTGTTTGTCAAGTGTTAGGTCCCATGTAGATTTACGTTGGCCACTCTTGATTGGGCAATTTTTTAATCCTTAAAGAATCTTCACTTGGATTTTTCAAGATCCCTTTTGTTCCACAAAACCCAATATGCTAACCTAAGAAAACTAAAATAATTTTCAATATAAAAATATCTCAAATCTGAAAGGGCGGTGCACAATATATATAATTGGGGATTATTTGCATAAAAATATTTTATTTTTGTGATTTAAAATGAATTACAAATATTTCATCGAACTCTAGTATTCGCTAAAATTTTTGTTTATTTAAAATATAATGGACGAATAATATTTTTTATTTTTTTTATTTACAATATCCTTATGAACTTTTAAAATGAAGAAATTGAATCGAAATCTGATTCAGATCCAATATGATACTTACGGGTATATAAGAAATGTATTGTATTGATTCTTTTTAATGAATCGATCCTAAATTGATCAATCAAAGAAATATTCAACAACTAAAAGAAGATCGATTCTTTGAAATCCTTTCATTCAGAATTGATTGATAGATTTCTCGAGACAAATGAAAGATGAAACATAAATCATGGATCAACTAATACATCATCATCAATGATAAAAATATGTTAATTAATGGAAGGTCGAAGTAAAAAATGCAACGAAAAAAGTTACATAAGTGTAATAATTAACAAAGATTAAAATCTTTTAGTACAATTAAAAAGTGGCCAAACAGCATAAATTTGTTGACAGTATAAAATATACCCAAGAAATATGAAAATTAAATACAGGAAAGTAGACCAATTTTGTACATGATTTCCCTTCTGACCTATTCGAAATTAAGTGCTTATAAATTGATTATATACTTTTTAACCACATATTATTTATGACTCACTACTTATAAATACTTAAAAGCTAATCCAAACAAGCACTAATATTGAGCCGTACTAAATAAAAATTGTTTAATGGGCATTTTTATGTAAAAATGTATTTTAGAATAATAAATTGATGTGAAATATGTGATCGAAAAATAAGGAAAGATTTTTGTTTTACGTGTAATATTATTTTAATAGAAAATATATTGTTGAAAATAAGAGGAGAAAAATATATTTTGAAAAAAAGACTACGGGGCACTTTGCTTTTGTTAAAACTATGCCACGCACCACAAGAAAACAAAAACAAAAAAATAAAAAATGGTGGTACTTGTGAATCATATTTGTCTAGTTATTCAAACTTGTTCAACTAGTCAAATTGAATTTTTCGACCCTGGGCCTAGTTCTTTTGACAATTAAAATCCTTGTCATGACAAATGTAGTGAAGATTTGATGGAAGACAAGTGACGTATTATTCTCCAGACCCCACAGTAGGTTTTATTTCTTTTTTTTTGTAAAATGTCATAAATATTCATTTTCTCTATTTTCTTATCGATTATATATTTTCAATAAAATAATATTATATGTAATCTCAAAACATATTCTTCATTTTTAACTACAAATTCAAAAAAAAAAAAAAATTATTCCAACCATTAAAATTTCAAATAATGGGAGCCAAACGGGAGCTTAGAATATTAGACTAATCTCAACTATTTATAATTTTGGGTATCACATACACCAATGCTCACTTTTTAAGCTACATACAATCTAAAATGTCTTATGCTTAGTTAATTTCTTCAAAACTTTCATACGTAGTGTAAGTGTTTTCCATATTGGTTGGGCCCCATACAAAGCAACAACATTTGACATAATAATGGGAAAGGGCGAGAAATGCAATCCGCTATTGCCACCACTAAGTGCTCCTTAAATCCGTGGGAGACAGACAACCAAATCCACGACAAAAATATATATTTACCTTGGACCCTTCACCACCAGCTATCAAATTCCCCTTCTACTGAATCTAGATCCCTCTTATCTACGCTTTTTCTTTATCCAAATTTTCATTTTTTGACGCTCAGAAAAAATAAAAAAATGGTGGAATTGAAAGGGGGAACTAGGCCGCCATGGGTGGGACTTGGAGCTGCAGTTTGGGTGCAAGTAGCAGCTGGAAATGGCTACAATTTTCCGCTGTATTCTCATTCATTAAAATCGGTTCTGGGAGTCAACCAGCAGCAACTTACTATACTTGGAGTGGCAAATGATATAGGTGAAAACATGGGGATCCTCCCTGGTTTGGCCTGCAACAAGTTCCCACCTTGGGTGATTCTGTTGATCGGTTCTTTTTGTTGTTTTTTGGGTTATGGAGTCCTCTGGCTTACACTCAGCCGTACTGTTCTCTCCTTGCCTTATTGGCTGGTACGGTTTCTCTCTTTCTATAATTTTTTTACTTCTTTATGTTGCCAAGTTGTTGACTGTGTCCAGCTTAATCGTACTGTACCTTTTGACACGGATCAACCTAAAGTTCACACTGTTTAAATGATTATAGGAGATTGGTTGGCTTTGCTTTGTTTCGATTTTTATTCTGTTTGGTGTTGCTGTCTTCAGAGGAATTGAGACTTAATCCATAACATTAATTTCGAAGAAAGGGAAGCGAGGAACTGCTAACAAGCTATTTTAATGCTCGCTGAGGTCATAATTTTGAAATGGCAAGATAATACTTTGTGGTGTGATTGAATAATCTTTTACAAGAATCATCTTCAAATAATATTGACATTGTTATGTACTAGTGTAATTATTATTCAATTTGGATTTGTTTTATGCATTTTTCCAACACTTTCAGATTTACCAATCAGTTATAATATTCAGTAGTTAACCAAAACATTAAGTAGTTCACGTCTGATATAAAAAATTAAAGACGCTTAGCATGGGTTTGAATTCTTTTAGTGGTCGTAGTAAATTCTCCTTGTTTAAGAAATGAAAGGCATATTGATAAAAGTAACATACAATTTGCACGGGATTCCTATATGAAACCAGTTGGGAATATCATCATTCATGCCTTGTGTATGTCATGAAATTTAAAGTCTTCAATGTTGTAAGGACTAGTTAAAGTGGACGGGGTGCCCTCACTAGAGATAAGAAGAAACATATGAATGGTGAAGGTCTGGTCTCTCAACCTTTAAACATTATGCATGCATATGCTTGCTTAGATTCACAGTTCGGAAATCTTGTATATACTCACGTAACCAAGTCATTTGAAGCAATTAAAATCTCCCTCTTTTGCAAACTAGTTCAGAATGGCCTAGTTGAATTTTATAGAAGGAACTTTTTCCGAGTCCAACTTATCATCTTCTTCACCTACTCCCCCCCCCCCCCCGCCCCCCCCCCCCCCCGCCCCCCCCCCCCCCCGCCCCCCCCCCCCCCCGCCCCCCCCCCCCCCCGCCCCCCCCCCCCCCCGCCCCCCCCCCCCCCCGCCCCCCCCCCCCCCCGCCCCCCCCCCCCCCCGCCCCCCCCCCCCCCCGCCCCCCCCCCCCCCCGCCCCCCCCCCCCCCCGCCCCCCCCCCCCCCCGCCCCCCCCCCCCCCCGCCCCCCCCCCCCCCCGCCCCCCCCCCCCCCCGCCCCCCCCCCCCCCCGCCCCCCCCCCCCCCCGCCCCCCCCCCCCCCCGCCCCCCCCCCCCCCCGCCCCCCCCCCCCCCCCCCGGGTCATCCCCTAGACCCACTACTGTTGTCACCTCAAAACCCTGTCATGGCCCTGAATCACCCTTTCCCTATCACCCTTGAGTCCTCCTAACAGCCCCTTCCCTCCCCTATTTTTACTCACTACACTATTTTTTCCACTTACTCAGGAGATTCCCAAACTCTCGAGTAAGAGGAACGGAACAGAGGAGTCTAATATTATAAAAATAGGTAAAGGTGAAAGGGGGTGGGGACAATGGGAAAAGGAGGAGAAGGGAGGGTGCCGCGGTATAGGTGGTTTGGTTAAGATCAGTAGGGTGCGAAAGAAGAAAGGTAAAGGGTATATTGAGATATATGACGAATAAAGCAGACTTGATTACTAAACTTTAAAAAATGAGGCTCTTTTTCATTCCTCTTTCAAACTTAGATCTTTTTAAACATTTTCCTCAATGGCTTTTCTCATGTTACTGGGTTGGTTTTATTTTCCTGCAACTTTTTCTTTTTTGTAAGATGATCTAATCTTTCAAATGTCACACAATGTTCTTTTCTTCTATTTAATATGGTTCAATTATACATGCATTTACCAGCTGTTTTCATGTTAAAAGTTTTTCACTATTTCTTTTTCTGGAACATAACTAATCTTGGTTCACTGGCAGTTGTGGATTGCTTTATGCATTGCAACAAATAGCACTGCTTGGTTCGGAACAGCAGTGCTCGTGACTAATATGAGAAACTTCCCACTTAGTCGGGGAACAGTTTCTGGCATTATCAAAGGATATGCAGGTCTTGGTGCTGCTGTTTATACTGAAATTTACAGCGTAATGCTTCATGATTCTTCGACTAAACTATTATTGTTCTTGGCAATCGGTATTCCTGCTATATGCCTTTTGATGATGTATTTTGTTCGGCCTTGCACTCCAGCTTCTGGGGATGATTCTTCGGAAAAAGGCCATTTTCTCTTCATCCAAGCTTCTAGTATTGTGCTTGGCATATATGTGCTTATTACTACCATTTTGGATGATGTGCTCACTTTAAGCGCTCCTGTTTCCTATACTTTTCTCGTTGTTATGGTTCTCCTCCTCATGGCTCCACTTGCTATTCCCATAAAGATGACTTTCTACCCTTCCAACCACAGTAAATCTGCCAAACTCGGCCAAGAGGTCGGACCAGCAAATTCTTCAGATCAGGAAAATAGCAATAAGGATAACACGGAACCTCTTTTGACGCCATCTTCATCTGCAGCTAACCTTGGAAGTTTTCACGAAAATGACTACATGACTGATGTGGAGATGCTTCTTGCTGTAGGAGAAGGTGCTATAAGGAGGAAAAAGAGGAAACCTAGAAGAGGGGACGATTTCAACATCACTGAAGCTTTGGTCAAAGCTGACTTCTGGCTTCTTTTCTTGATCTCCTTTGTTGGGATTGGCACTGGCATTACTGTTCTGAATAACCTGGCACAGATAGGAATAGCTCAAGACATGAATGATACAAAGTTCCTGTTAGCTCTCTTCAGCTTCTGTAGTTTTATCGGCCGCCTTGGTGGAGGTGTGGCTTCTGAATATTTCGTCAGGTCAGGGTAACTTGTCCATTTAAGATAGCAAACTTAAGAAATAGGAAATAAATTGTTGGGATGGCGAAAATAAGAAAATATCAACAAGAAGCTAAGCCCCTGTATGTCTCCCTTTTTTCGAAACTTTTTTTTTCTCAAACTCATTTTTAACCACACATTCAATTTAAGAATCTTCCTGGCGAATGGCCTATTCTCCCCGGTCGGAATAGGTAGGATAATTCCTTCCTTAGAACCGTACTTGAGAGTTTCCCAGTAAGCAAACAGGGAACCCATGGGTATTTGAATCCAAGTATCCAGGAAAAGCCAAAGTATTTGACCCATTTGACACGTGCAATTTCTCTTCAGTCAATACGTCCTGCAATTTGTATTACTTATTCAATTGAAAGTCCTGATCCAATTCAAAAATTATGTTTCGAAATTTCATGATCGAAACTCTTTTTTTTTCTCAAAACTTATTTTCAACCATACATTCATGCGATAAAATATTTTGCACGTAAATTTAATTTTTTTCTACATTTTGACCATATATACTGCCAAAAAATCACTATTTAAAAAATCATTTTCCCCCAGGAACTGTTTAAAAAGGGGGACAAATAGAGGCTAAGTCTTGTTCTAGTAAATGTGGGTTCCACTCCATGGATCTTTTTCGCCACTCTATTCAGTTCATTGCTAGAGTTATTGGGAGATATAAAGCTATTAGATCTTAAGCAACTAAAACTTGCCTTTTGTATTAGAATCCATGTCATAAGATTTGAAAATGTTTACATGTCGACTTGCCACAACTTCCTCCTTTTACCCATACTCGGGACCAGCTATTTAAAACATAGGCAGATGATGTTGACACCTACTATTTTCAGATTCACCTTAAAAGTACCTCTAAACATTTGATGAATTAGTTGAGTACGCATTATAAAGATTTACATTGAACACACACAAAAGATTTAGTATGAGAAATTGTCACGAGTTACCGAAAAGTTTCTTCCATATATCCAAGATAATATTCTTTTTTTTTTTTTTCCTAAACAACAGAATATTGTATTTTTCCCCCTTTTCACCACATTCAGCTTATTCACTAGGTTTTCTTATCCAACAGCTCTTGACCTTTTCCCAAAATTATCTTGACTTTGACGGGACGTTAAAGATTTGGAAAGATTTTTTGATATCATCTGTGATTTTTTTTGTGATTTCTTACATTATTTCTGATTGTGCAATTAGTATAAAAATGTTACCTTTTATATTAATTTGTAACTCTATATTAGGTTCCTTGTCATTGCAATTCCTATGCACAAGAGTACTTCAGCCAAATTTCCCTATTGTTTTTGGCATTTCTTGTTCCAATATTGAATTTATAGTTCTAAGATGAAGAATGCTATCTCATAATATAGTATTTCATTACGATATTTATCTTGTAACATGCTATAATTTGCCATGTAAATGTACTTGCAGATCAAAAGCAATCCCCAGGACAGTTTGGATTGTAGTTGCACAAGTAACAATGGTAGTGACATACCTTCTCTTTGCTTCAGCTCTTGATGGTACTCTTTATGCTGCAACGTTGTTGCTTGGAATCTGCTATGGCATTCACGGTTCTGTCATTACCCCTGCAGTCTCTGAGCTTTTTGGCCTTAAACACTTTGGTATTATTTCGAATCTCATGGGACTGGGTAATCCAATTGGTGCCTATCTATTCTCGGGTTTACTTGCTGGACATCTATATGATAAAGAGGCAGCGAACCAACATTCTTCTACTTGCTTGGGTCCGGATTGCTTTAGGCTCACCTTTCTGATTTTGGCCGGTGTCTGCTGTGTTGGCTCTGCACTTAGCATTGTTTTGACATGGCGGATAAAACCCGTTTATCAAATGCTGTATGCTGGAGGATCCTTCAGGTTACCTCAAAGTTCAAACCACTAATGGACCAAAATGAATGGGGATAGGGACTATCAGCTGTGTATTGGTGCCTGTGCAGGCCTTGATGATGCTACCCATATATTTCGTAGCACCACCACCAGAGTTTAGTTTTCTAGCCGAGGTTCTTATGCTTCAGGTTCAGGATCATAACGAGCATTTTAAGCATTTGAGCATGTCTGATATGCACTATTGGGAATATCCCACTATAATGAATAAATCCTGACCACTTTTATCTTTAACACTGTCCAGTAATGTTTAGATTTCCTTATTGAATGTATCATTATTTGCATTTTTAAGGCTAGTCTATAAATATATGGAAATCTTTCTCGGTAAGAAGTGCTGTTGCCGTCACTTATATGAATTTCCAGCATTGGAAGAAAAAACCGAACAATCATTTATTCGGGCATAGACGATGACTTATTTTGATTATCAAAATAAGCAACAAGTAGTATTGAAATGAGGCTCACTTTCATTAAAAGGTAATACAAACACAAAATAAAGGATAGGACAGTCTGTACTGGAGTTCAACTTACGAGGTTGTCTAGTTCACCTTGTACGCACACTTCTAGTGGTTTTGGACAAAATACCAATGCAGTACTATCACGAAAAAACTAAATGCAACCTAGAATCATGCTTAACCGAGTTTAAAAGCTACTCACAAGTGATTTTCGTTGGTGGCGTGTAAAAAGCGACTGCCAGGAAAGAAAAAGAAAAAAAAAAAATGAAAAAGGAAAAGCAGCTTTTAAGCTCTTTTCAAAAGTTTATAAACCTCCAAATTGCCCACACTCTTCAAGTTGGTTTCATATCTTGAAACATTAAAGACCATAGTGACTGATCCCCATCATGTTCATCCCCAGTCATTCCCTTATCACTGTACCTAACTTCTGGGCTCAATTCCCAACCATCTATAGGCCCAGATACAGTTGGGCTTCTACAGAAAAATCCCATCCTCTCTTTTCCCCTTCCATATATGGGCCTAGTAACAATTGGGGTACAATTTGCCTGCATCTTGCCACCTAAAGGCCCAGATATGCTCAGACTTCTGCTTGTCAGCGCGAACTTTTCTTGCCCTCTTCTGTCCAAAGGCCCTGATTTCAATTTCTTCTCCTTATCAGGCCATTGAATTCTGTAAGGAGTGAGCTGTGAAATGGGTATTTGGCCGGATTCTTTTTGAAGAGAACCCCATTTTCCAATATTCTTGGAGAAGAGCCTTTTGGTTTTGTTTATTGCAACAATAAACCTGGAAAAGCCATATAGGCTTCCCTTTAATTCCTTCCTTGCAAGCTTGAGAATTTCCAGTCTGTGTTTGGCTATACAGATGCCAATGCTTTGGAGAAATTCATGGTTGAAATAGGGTAAATCCTCTTGTTGAAGCTGATTTTGAGTGAAAACTAGACCATATTCATAAACAAAAGTTGGGTGCAGATTAGTTTTTGAGAGCCATGAATACCAGTCCATGGCTAGCTACTTGCCCACAGATTGGGTAAGTAACACAAAGACTTGTATTTATATGCAAGAAGTCTCCCGTCCGGTCCCATAAGAGCGATATAATCGTTATACAACATGTTAGAAGGCAAAAAGTAGACGGTTGATTTCACAATGAATTGAATATAGTGGTAGAAACGGATTCATGTGGTCAACCAAAAAGACTTAATTTTGTTAGGAAAAAGCCAAACGAACATAGCCGTTGATATGGCGGTTGACATGGCACTCATAGTCGAAGTGTGGGACCCCATAAATAAAATAATGTCGACCTCCCGATGTGTGAGTGCTATGTCAATCGTCGTGTCAAGCTCTATGTTCGTGTAACACATCCCATTTTGTTAACCATCCCATTTGAATCATTAAACTACTAAATATAGGCCTCTTGTATTCGTTTAAATTTTATCTTCAATACGCCTCCTTGTGTGCCCGTTAAATTTGTTTCTAAATAAAATTCTAGCACGTGCATAATTTTTATAAACATATAGCAGCTAGACTTGAAGTTGAATCTTTTGCATACCATGTTACTCATCTCGTCTAATTACTTAAGCCGTTCGTTATTATTGTGACAATGTATGTATTAATTATGCAAGGGAAAAAATCTGAGTGGGAGAAGTAGAAACTGTGCTTGAAAGTAATGTGCATGAATGCTGTGGGGTAAGATGATAGATGCAAAAATAATATCTTTATCATCTCGTTATGTGGAATTCAAATGGTAGTTGGGAAAACCAAGACGTTTGGTCCTCTTAAATTAGATTTTCAAAAGTTAGGTAGGGATTTTTAATTACACTTACTAAATTTGCATTGAATTTGGTTTAATGTTAACTACTCATTAATTATTACTAACAACCCCTCCTGACCACGTGAAAGTAACAATTACTTGCACTATGTAAGCCTTCTTTTTTCTTTGCCAAAATACTGCTTGTACTAAAGTGGGAGGGTTGACTTTGATTCCTAAGAAAACTCTGCTAGTAAGATGGATAAGTATAAAAAGTAACTTTAAGAATTATATTTATCTATATAAGTAACTTATAACAATACAAAAAATATCATAATCAATGATCCAAGAAATTGTAAATATGTCGTCGTTGATAATGTTCTAGGACTAAATTCATTACGATGTTCAGTGGTCGGTAAAGAGAAGTTGAAATTCATTACGATGTTCAGTGGTCGGTAAAGAGAAGTTGACGATTATATTCAACGACTAAATAAATATTTGATCGTTAATTGTGTTGTTTCAGCAATAATAGAATATGTCGTATAAAATATGCAATATTTTCACCTTCAATCATAATTCAAGAAACCAAGTGCTTTACTAACATGCAAGTTGCAGTGGTAGGCTCATAGAACTACCCATAACATTTTGGGCCAAAGTCCAAACTACATAAATAGCATTAAAGCCTAAATACTGGTTAGTTTCAATTTGGCAAACTAGAAAGGGGACAAGCCAACAAAAATATCGCAACAATTAACCCTGGTTTGATTTTTATTTTTTGAGTAGTAATTTTGTGAAAAGTGAATTTTTGAAAAACATATGGATAAAAGGTAGGAAAAATTATGGATCTCCGTATAAAATTATCTGATTAGAAGAATATGTAATTAAAATTGACTTTGAAAAAATTAAATTTGAAAAAGAGCTTGGTGATTAAAATCCTGGGTAGATAAGTCCCTGCCTTTTAATTGCATGAGCCAAATGTTAATTAAAAAAAAGTAAATAAATAAAATAAAAATCCCTGGGATAAGGCTGTTGACCATTATGGGATAAACCGGTGTACAAACGTATATATATTATTAACGAATTTGCAATTCATGTGATTACTCAGATCTTTTAATTGGGGGGATTTTTTAAAAAGGCCTAGTCAAGCCCTTCAAAACTTTTTGAGGCCTAACTTACTTTAAGGCCTTTTTTATTCTAAAATGTGTAAATTATCCTTTTCTATATTGTTCATAAGTCTTAAATGCCCTTTACATAAATGACTATAATATCCTTTCTATAACATTTTCAAGAAAAAATGAACAACGAAAAATGACTATAGTCATTTAAAACAACTTTAGTCATTTTATGAGAAAAACAACTACAGTCATTTAAAACGACTATAGTTGTTTTTTATTTCATAAAAGCCTCTGGTTGTGATTTGTATGGTCGCGACGACAAATAGAAAATCTATTTAGATAACAATCAAAAACATTTTTTAAAAGAAAAATGACTACAGTCATTTTTGAAGATTGTAATCGTTTTTCATTTATCACTTTCAAGTTTGAATGATATATTACCTTTTATTATACATAATAGTTTAACCTATTCAAAATTAATTGTAAGTCACATACTTAAAATGGAATACGGTATACTTAAACAATGTGAAGTGGAGCACGATAAACTGTATACATCGAACTTCATTTTCCAATACGTTTTTAAATGAAACAGATTGAAATCAAATATGGCTTAAAAGGTTCCTTACTTGATTAGCCTCTAGTCTTTCACTATACATGAACTTACCGAAACCAATTGTAATTTGTATGCTTAAATACTGATATGATATACTTGATCAATGTGTAATGGAGTACAGTGATGAGTTTCCCTTCCTATATGTTTTTAAATGAAATAGGTTGAAATCAAGCATATTTTAAAATGTTAGAAGTTTGAAAGACATCTTTTCTTTCATTATAAATGATAGTTTAACTTGTTCAAAATCAATTGTAATTCATGTAATTAAAAATCAAATATGGTATACTTGAATTGTGTGCAGTGACGCATAATGGATTGTATGAAACGATGTTCATCTTTCTAGACTTCTTTTTAAATGAAATAAGTAGAAATCTAACACAATCTTTAGATGTTTAACTGACATATCATCTTTTGTTATACATGATGATTCAATTTATCGAAATAAAAATATAAGTCGTATGCATAAAAATCGAATGCAATATATCTGAAAAGTGTGTAGTGGGGTATGACGATGAAGTTCACCTTCCCATATGTTTTTACACGAAATACGTTAAAATCAAACACGGTTTAAATGGTTAAAATTTTGATTGTCACGCTTTTCATTATAAACGATGTTTTAACTTATCGAAACCAATTGTAAAAGGCATACTTAAGATTGAATACGATATACTCGAACTACGTATAGTTGAGCACGATGAGTTGTAATAACAAAGTTCATCTTCCCATACATTTTGAACGAAATAGGTTGAAATCAAATACATTCTAAAAGGTTAGAAGTTCAGTTGTCTCTTTCATTATACACAATGGTTTAATTTATCAAATTAATTGTAAGTCGTATGCTTAAAAATTGAATGTGGTATACTAGAGCACGATCCCCCTCCCCCCCACATATATATAATACAATGTGTGCTTTATGTTATGAGTTTTTATCATAATTCATACATAATTTGTGTTTTATGAATGTTGGACATTTTTTTCATGCTCTTTTATTTTATATAACAAATGATGAATGAAAAATGACCCATGGGTCGTTTAAACGACTGCAATCATTTTCTCTTAAAACGACTACAGTCGTTTAGAACGATTGGAGTCATTTTCAGTTGTAACAAGAAAACGACTGAAGTAGTTTAAAATGACTGGAGCCATTTTACAGATTTATATCTCTTTTTTCATTATATACTAATTTTTCTATACATTTTTTAAAATGGAATATTTTGAAAGCAGACCAAACACAATATAAAATGTTATACAATATGATTTAACTTATAAGGTTACATGTTTGATTGACATCTCGTTTAGAACGACGGTTTACATTATGCTTTCACTTATTCGTTTTATAAATAGGTCGAAACTAAACACGGTTTACAATGTTAGATGTTTGATTCATGTCTCATCTTGCATTATGGATTATTGAAAGTCGCATTATTTTAAACTAATTACGATATATTTGAACATTATTAGTAGAGCACGATGAATTGTGTACAATGAAATTCTTCCTCGTGTATAGTTTTAAAAAAAAGGTTGAAATCAAACATGGTCTATAAGGTTATGTGTATGATTGAATCTTGTCTTCATTATACATGATGATTTAATTTATCAAAATCAATTGTAAGCCATATACTTGAAAATCAAATACATTATATATTTGAACAATGTGTAAAGAGTACAATGAATTGTATATATTATATGATATTGGACATCACTAATTACCTACAACAACTAACAAGATATCGGTTCTGCCAGCCCACACTACCCATGCTAAGACGTTGACCCCCGTGGGCGCTTTACACCCACACCGGGACATCGACTTCCTAAGCGCTCTACACCCATGCTGGGTGATAAGTGTGTTTTTAATCGCTTATTTAGCCCACAAACATGACTTAAATATGGAAAAATTAATTGAATTATGACTTAATCTCGTTAAATTCATGCAATGTAGGTGTTTCTATGGAAAAGATGGAATTCAGAAGAAAAGAGCCGAAAAATGACCAAAACGGAACAAAGCGATAGTTCGGGGACCAAGTTGCAAATAATTCATAGATGAGACGGGAAATGGAATGAAGATTCAAGAGTGTTAGAGGTCAATCGGATGAGGAAAGGAGTCAAGAGGTGAAATATAGTCGAAGTATTATCAAGTATCAACTTCTAGGCGAAAAAGTTATGCTGGTGATTTTGAGTCTCTACTTGAGATCCATTTTTGGCATAGTAAACATCCGTATTTGAGGAAGCCTATTTCTATCAAAAGTGTATATCTTTGAGTTTTCTTCCGAATTCACTTTGAATCACTTCAATCGGAGATTGGTAGAGAAAGTTATGACCAAAATGCTGAAAGCTATTCGACGGAAAAATTTCTATAACCATGCGGCCGCATGGTTATAATTCCTTGCGATCGCACAAGGCAGTACAGGAAAAAATCTGGACTGAAACTTCTGAACCATGCGGTAGCATGGCTTTATACCATGTGGTCGCATGGTATAAAAATGTGACGAAATCTTAGATTTCCTTATTCGACTCAAACACGATTTAGTAAGGTTTTGGGCGACTTCCTTAACCTAATTCCACCTCCAATAAATACCAGACGACCCTGAAACATAAAGAGGGGGAATAGGATTTGGAGAGGAAGAACAAGGCAAAAACGAGGCAATCCATTTCAAGATTCAAGATTTCACTTGAAGAATCAATTGGGTGATGTTCTTCCTTGATTTTAATTATTGTTTTTCTTTATTTCCCATTATGCTAGGCTAGATTTTTAATTACTAGGTGATTGATGAACCGTTGTTTGTTATTTTAATTCTATATTTCATGAATTTAATATAAAGATTCGTTTGAATAATTTGATTGATTTACATGCATTAATTTTCTTCCGCAATTAGTGGCCAATGATTGTGTGAGTGTTAATGACTTGTTTCTTACATTCGAGAGAAGTGGAATAGGTTCGATAAGGTGTAAATTAACATAGGGTCCGATAGGGGATAGAGATATACCCCTATGTTTTATGCAATTCTTAAATTGTTCACAAAACTACATGCATTCTTGTATGTTTGCATCATCCATAGAGATATAGGCTGGTGGTGTACAAGAATAGGTCTAATATATATCGAGAAAGTATATTGGATAGAATTAGGAACATTGAATTGGCAAATTTTCATCGAATCATTAATTTTATGAAATTAGGGTTTTTTATAACTTCAATTGGGGATTCGTGATCCTAGTGACTTTAGTTTGATTAATTTCCATAAATTAGCTTTTGAATTTGCATAATTTCATTTACTTGAGTGTTTGCGTCGTTTAAATTAGAGAAATTTCGAAATTAGGGTTTCTAATTGAGAAACTAGGGTTTTCAATAGAAATTAGGATTTTTAGTGAAATTAGGGTTTTTAATTGAAATTAGGGCTTTTTGCATTTAGACCATATTTTCACTCTATTAGATTCGGTTAAGGTTAGATTATATAGAATTGAACTACTCAATCTCTGAGGGACGATATTCGGACTTTTAAAAATCCACTTTATTACTTGTTACGAACCGTACACTTGCGGTAATTTTAAATCGAAAGAATTATTTCGTGAACACCGAGCGTCGACCCCCATGGGCAGTTTGCATCCATGCCTAGACATCGACCCCCTAGGCGCTTTGCTCCCACGCCAGACGTCGAACCCCTAGGCGCGCTATACCTATGCCGAGATATCGACCGCTATGGGACTCATCACCACTAAGCGGCCAATACAACACTTAGCCAAAAATCACAACTTGGGTAGAGATCACGCAACGGTTGTTGCGAACACGACTGGCAGTTGAACGGGCAGAGGTTACCCACTAAGAACGTGGGGACAGTGGAAGAAGTTATGTGGGACACGTGGCACCATAACCGCCCGGCCTTCACATGACTTCAATCGCCTATAAATACTCCAAAAGGCGAAACAAGTAAAAATCTTAAGAAATGCCATGTGTAGAGTTGTCACTACCCAATGCCACCTAGACCGCTCTACCCATTCATATTGAGCCAACTGTGGTTGAGTACTAATTAAAAAAAAAATTCGAAGGCATGTGAAAGGAGAATAGATGCTATCCCTTACCGATAAATATCGACAAGGGGTAGAGGGGCTAATGATATTGGACATCACTAATGACCTACAACCACTAACAAGATATGGGTTCTAATAGCCCACACCACCCATGGGCATACAACACCCATGCTAAGACGTCGACCCCCATGGGCGCTTTATACCCACACCGGGACGTCGACCTCCTAGGCGCTCTACACTCATGCCGGGCGTCGACCCCCATGGGTGCTTTGTACCCATGCCAGGACATCGACCTCCTAGGCGTTCTGCGCCCACGCCAGACGTCGAAACCCTAGGTGCGCTATACCTATTCCGGGATATCGACCGCCATAGGGCTCATCACCACTACGCGGCCAATACAACACTTAGCCAGAAATCACAACTTGGGTAGAGATCACGCGACAGTTGTTTCGAACACGATCGAAAATTGAAAAGGGCAGAGGTTACCCACTAAGAACGTAGGGGCAGTGGAAGAGGTTACGTGTCGCCTATAAATACTCCAAAAGGTGAAACAGGTAAAAATCTTGGAAAAACTTTGGTTATTTGAATATCTCCTTTCTCCTTTCCTAACTCTCCATAATTCGATACTAATTCTCACGCCAGAGGTACAACGGAAGAGAAAGCCCTGACCTTACTTTTGCAGATAACAATTGGTCATTGGAATGGCAGAAGCACCCTACACCGCCAGGAGGGCACGAAGGTTCTTTCCTTAATGTATGTTGACATTCTTATCGCTGCCCTTTCTCTAGCCCCTTCGAGTAAGTCGAGTTTCGCCCTAATGGCTGCGATGTCAAGCTGGTTGGTTTTCATTCGACCAGTCTCACTTAAAATTTTGACGGGGACAATTGCCTCCATCCCGAATGACAACTTAAAAGGTGTTTCACCAGTCGATTTCCGTGGGGTTGTATGATACGCCCATAGTACATTGGGCAACTCGTCCGCCCAAAGTCCTTTCTCCTTTTCCAGCCTTGTTTTCAGATCCCATAGTATAGTTCGATTGGTCACTTCAGCTTGTCCATTTGACTGAGGGTGAGCGACTGAAGTCAACATGTGGTCGATGTGGTAGCTTGTGCAGAAGGCTTTAAAATTGTGATTGTCGAATTATTTGCCATTATCTGTAATGACTACTCTGGGTATGCCAAACTTGCATATTATATTTTTTCAAACGAAACCCTGCACCTTGGTTGTTATGATGGTGGCCAAGGGCTCAGCCTCCACCCACTTAGTGAAGTAGTCTATGGCGACTAGAAAGAATTTCCTTTGCCCCTTGGCTAGGGGCAAAGGCCCTAAGATGTCCATCTCCCATTGGAAAAAAGGACACACCCCAAAAACTGCTGTCTGCAGGAATGTAGATCAAATTTCCATGGCATTGACATGCATCGCACTTCCTCACCAACTCCTAGGCATCTTCCTTCATGCTAGGTCAATAATATTCTTGTCGTAGTGCCTTGAGTGCGAGGGCGATTGCCCCTTGGTGGTTGCCACAAATTCCTACATGTATCTCAATTTGTACCTCTCATGCTTCTTTCGGCTGCAGACATTTTAAATACGAAATTGTGAAACCTCGCTTGTAAACCAGTCCATCCATGATGGCGAACTAAGCTGCCTGAGCCCTTAGCCTTCTTGCCACGAAAGCATTCTCCGACAGCTTGTCCTTTTTGAGATATTCAATCAACGGGTCCATCCAACTTTCCCCATGCTCGACATTTACAACATTGACCACCTACTGGATGCTAGGTCATCGCAGGATTTACTACTGGATGCTAGGTCTTCGCAGGATTTACTACTGGATGCTAGGTCATATCAGGATTTACACGTTTGCTGTGCGAGGCAGATGTCTGGGATTAGTGGATGCAAGCTTAGCCAATGTGTCCGCCCGCTCATTGTCTTTTCGGGGGGACCTTTGTTAGTTTAAACCTGGCGAATCCCTTCTGCAAATTTTTGACCTCCATCAAATATGCTGACATCTTTCCGTCTTTTGCTTCGAAATCCTCCGTCACTTGCCCGACTATTAACTGAGAATCACTGCAAATTTCTACTGAAATTACCCCAAGTCTGGCTGCCAGTCCTAAACTGCTGATCACCGCCTCATACTCGGCATCATTATTCGTGGCTGGGAATTCGAAACGCAGTGAGTATTCCAATTCTTCACCATTTGGCCCTATCATCATGATCCTCACCCTGGATCCCTCATCGTTCGAAGATTCGTCCACGAAAATTTTCCAATCTGTTTGTTCCCCTAGCGAGTGCTCAGGCGGAATGGTGAGCTCAGCGATGAAGTCCGCTAGAGCCTGTGCCTTAGCAACCGTCCTTGGCCTAAACTCAATATCAAACTCGCTTAACTTGATTGCCCATTTCAGCAACGTCCCAGAGGTTTCTGGTCGATGTAGGATCTGCTTGATAGGTTGGTCGGTCATTACTTGTATCGTGTGAGATTGAAGTATGGTCTTAGCTTTCTAACTGCGACAATTAATGCAAAAACTAGCTGCTCAACTAGGCAGTATCTTACCTCCATGCCTCTCAATACTTGGCTCACATAGTAGACCGATTTTTGTGCCTTTGAGAATTCTTTCACCAGCACCGTGCTGACTGCCCGTGGTAAGACTGCCAAGTAGAGACTTAACACGTCCCCGGGGCATGGACTGGTCAAGATCGAGGGCTCTTGTAATGACTGCTTCAGGCACCTAAGTGACTCTTTACATTCCTGGGTCCACTCAAAATTGCAGGAACCCCCTATAGCCTTGAAGAAGTGATAGCATTTGTTCGCTGCCCCGCTCATGAAACGATTTAAAGCGGCTACTCGCCCTGTTAGTCTCTTGACCTCCTTCCTACTAGTGGGGCTTTTCATTTCCAGTATTGCCTGAATTTTGTCCGGGTTCACTTCGATGCCCCTTCGCTTGTATGCTGGCATCCTTATTGCTGCCCTTTCTCTAGCCCGTTCGAGTAAGTTGAGTTTCACCCTCGTGGCTGGGACGTTAAGCTAGTTGGTTTTCATTCGACCAGTCTCACTTAAAATTTCGACGGGGACAACTACCTCCATCCTGGATGACAACTTAAAAGGTGTTTTACCAGTCGATTTTCATGGGGTCGTATGATACGCCCATAGTACATTGGGCAACTCATCCGCCCAAAGTCCTCTCTCCTTTCCTAAGTCTCCATAATTCGATATTAATTCTCACGCCGGATGTACAACGGGGGATAAAGCCCCGACCTCACTTTTGTAGATAACAATTGGTCATCGGAACGGCAGAAGCACCTACACCGCCAGGAGGGCACAGAGGTTCTTTCCTTAACCATTTCAATGGCACCGTCTGTGGGAATTTTTGAACTAAAGAGCTATGTCGAGAAGAAGAACAAGGAGTGATACTCATTTGGTTGGGAATACGACGGAGTCAGAGTCAGTTACGAGGGGTCACGAACCACTGCCGCCCCATAATATGTGACGCAGAGTCAATTGAGCACTTTGGAGACTCAATTGGCAACAATGATGGCACTCTTACAAAACCAGTCGCAGAGAGCCGCGGTCCCCCCATTGAGCCTAACAAAAGTGACAAACCAGCAGCCGCCTCAAGCGCCACCCACGGTAGTTCCACCCATCGTTCAGCAGGCGACGGGAGATTTGGGAGCTCCAGTGGTTGTAGCTCAGTAGCCCCTGTAGGCCATGGTGGACCTGGAACAAAAGATGGAAAAAATCATGGCCCTAAAGATAGATGATGCACTATCCAAGATGAAGGATAGGCGGAGGCAAATGGTTTTGGAGGAAGACCCGTTTGCACCTGAGATCATGGCGGTCCCCTTACGTAAAGGCTTCAAACAACCCATGATAAAAGCATATGACGGAGTCACTGATCCGCTTGACCACTTGCGGACCTTTGTAGATCTGATGAGACTTTACGCGGCCCCGGACGTAGTGATGTGCCGGCCCTTCTCCCCACACACAAGAGGGAGGCCAGGGACTGGGTAGCAACCTTGGCCCCGCGGTCAATCAAGACGTTTGATGAGCTCTCTTGGAGCTTTGTGGCTTACTTCCTAAGCAGCAAGAGGAAGAGGAAGGTGACCATTGGGTTGATGCAGGTCGTACAGGAGAAGGATGAGCCATTGCAGGAATACTTAGCTAGGTTTAGCTGTGCGACTCTTGGCATAAAGGACTTACAAATGTCCGCAGTGGTTACCACCTTGATGAATGGAACGCGAAACTAGGCCTTTAAGATGTCACTTTCCAAGAATTTCCCCGGAGTCGATGCATGATTTGTTGAAGAAGGGAGGCAAGTACGTCGATGCGGAGGAAGCAGAGAAGGCAACTAAAAATCTCAGAGATGGATGGGAGACAGAAGCTCATAAGCAAAAGATAAATGATGAACGAAGGGCCGCTGAATATTTCAACTGAAGGGTAAGATCTAGAGTTTTTCAACCAGGGAATCTTGTACTAAAAGATGCAGCCACAGCAGGACACCTCCACCGAAGCTCGGGCCTAATTGGGAAGGGCCATATGAAGTAATTCATAGCCTCGGAAAAGGGCCTATAGTCTGAAAGATATGAAATGGAAGCCATAGGATAGCCATGGAATGCAGAACATCTCAAAAAGTACTATCAGTAGACCCGCAAATTATAGGTTGCATTGTTCATTTTCTCCATGTAACGCATCACAAAGGCACCCTTAGGTGTAATAGCTTGTCTTATTCAATGAAAGACCTTGGCAGTGGCAGATGATGAGGGCGCTACGGAAAGGCCAACCTAGTTGGGACGTCCCGGTGCGCCTACTGAGCCCACGAATCCTAGTATTTTTTATGCTAACAGGCAATCTTGAATCTCTACGTTCATCCTGTGAAGACAATGGTCGACATAACCCACGCGGTTAGACGGAGAGTCTTGAAAAGTCAAAAAGTTGGCTAAGGCCCTAAATCGCCAGAGCACCTTTCTACGGTCGACATAGCCCACGCGACTAGGCGAAGAGCCTTAAAAAGTCAAAAAGTTGGCTAAGGCCCTAAACCGTCAGACCACCTCTTTACGGTCAACATAGCCCACACGGTAAGGTGGAGAACCTTGAAAAGTCAAAAAGTTGGCTAAGGCCCTAAACCGACAGACCACTTCTCTACAGTCGACATGACCTAAGGGGCTAGGCGGAGAGCCATAAAAATCAAAAATTTAGTTAAGGCCCTAAATCGCTAGACCACGCCCTGGAGAGCCATGAAAATAAAAAAATTGGTTAAGGTCCTAAACCGCTAGATCACACGCTTGTCGGTTGGCATAGCCCAAGGGACTAGGCGGAGAGCCATAAAAATAAAAAATTTGGTTAAAACCCTAAACCGATAGACTACGCGCTCGACAATCGGCATAGCCCAAGGGGCTAGGCGGAGAGCCATAAAAATCAAAATTTTGGTTAAAGCCCTAAACCGCTAGACTACACGCTCGATAGTCGGCATTGCCCAAGGGGCTAGGCGGAGAGACATAAAAACTAAAGATTTGGTTAAGGCCCTAAACCGCCAGACCATGCACTCGACGGATCGACATAACCCCAAACAAGCGGGTAAAAATCAGTAGTTGAAATACAAAAAAAAAAAAAAAAAAAAAAAAAAAAAAAAAAGGGGGGAGAAAAAAAAAAAAAAAAAAAAAAAAAAAAAAAAAAAAAAAAAAGGGAGTTGAACAATAACAACGTTCAATAAGAAGGTTTCCATACACAAAATGAAATATAACTTCCCGTCCACATCCCGGACTGGTAAGACCATAGCATTCAACGAAGAACCAATCAAAGGCAAAATAAGAAGTGATTTTCAGTCCACACCCCGAATTGGTAAGAAGCAAAAAACTAACAAAAGCGAGTGGTTGCAGAAACAGCTAAGAGATCTTCAGATGAAAAATGACTCAACTCGAGTGAGAGGCCCCTTCGCTCGCACCCCGCGATATATGTCCAAAGGCCTGAGACTAAGGGGCTCTGCCATCCCGACCTTTGTGCTGCACTAAAAATCGATCAAAACTCGAAGGGTCAATAGAGGGGTACTTGACGGATATCCACTCCTTCGCCAACTTGATGGACGCAACCATCGCCTTTCCCCCATATGAATGAAAGACCTTGGCAAAATCCGACGATGACTTATACTGCTCTATAGATGCCTCCAAGCCCTTAGTGTGCTTGGCAGACGCCTTGTATCGCCCCATCATCTCCTCCGGTGCTCGGGCCAAAACGGATCGCAAATTATCAATTTCAGTCTCTTGCTCGCTAGCTCGAGCCTCCAAGGTCTCGAAGGACTTCCTCAATGAGGAATTTTTCTTCCTAAGATGATGAACCTCCTTTTTCTTGTCTTCCGAGAGGGCTTTCAACTCCGACGCCTGGCGGTGACTCGATTCAACAAGCCCAGTATGCAAGGCCACAACCTAGTAGAGAAAGGGATGAAACGGGAGACAAGTATTAGGTAAGTTGGAAAAAATTAGTCAAACTCTTAGGAGAAAAAGTAACAAGAAACTTACTCTCTGAGTATAGATAGCCAATGCTCTCTCAATATCGTCAGCACTACGCCCAACAATCGCCCTGACCCTAGCAGGCGTTACCAAAGATTGTAATACCCCCATCTCGTGATAACCTCGAGTGGGGGAAGGAATCCAAAGTTGGGGAAAGAACTCTCGCGCTCGCACCTAACATGGCTCGAGCTGCCACCCCCTGGCCCCAATGGATGAACAACTTCAGCGGGCTCGTCTAAAGGTTGGGGAGTCCCCTTTATAGCACGGTCCCTTGCCTCTCGGGGGATAGTTTTCTTTCTCTTCAATGGGGCGGGACTAAGGTCCACGTCGCTCTCATGTCCCGGCCCGGGCATGGAATCCATAGCCTCATCCAAGTCAAACTCTATACCTAACACCCAAACCAAAATCCATAGAAAAATAAAGGGCAGTGAATAGGGGGCACGCTCACATACTAAGTAAAAGATCTACATATTCAAAAGTTTACCATCAACGGAAACGAAGCCCTCATCGTTTGCAAACATGCAATAAAATTTGTTAACCGAAATAAAAATATATATAGCAAGTAAAAAACATATGCAAGAATAAAAGAGAAAGCAAGAAAAGAGAACCTACGGTAGGTCGACAGATCCCCATGATCAACATGTTACTCATAGTCAAGACTGACCTTAGGTCGGGTGCAAGGGGAGGTGTATTGGTCACATGTTGGATTTGAGCTCTTAGGAGAGAAGTAACCTCTACTTGACTATTAAAAAGACGGATTTGAGGATGTCTCCAATTGGTGTTAAAAGGAAATTGACCCTCCGACGGTCGAACAAAGAAGAACTGGGATTTCCACCCGCTGTTGGAATTCCTAAATTTAAAAAAGCGCAAAGGGACTCTAGCAGTAAGGTAGACTAAGGCATTATATTGAACTAGTTCGTGCATTTCAAAAACTCACCTGAAAAGGTCTATAGAGAATGGAATTTTCTTACTAAAGCGCTTTTCTCCATGCATTGGGGTTTATCTAACTAGGGGTGAGGTAGAACTCATTAAAAATTGAGACGAAGTAAGGATGAATGGGGAATCGGAAACCCCCATCCATGACATCTTTATACATGGCTATCTCACAGGGGTCAGACCTGGGAAGCCTCTCCTTAGGCCTAGGGGCTCTATAAATATAATCGTCGATTCGATCAAACCTGTTGAGACACTTCTCTAACTTAAGTGGAGAGTCGTAAAGACTGTAGCACTTTGGAATTTCAAGGACAACAATCTCGCCCGTCGGGTCTCGCCCAATTTTTAAATTTAAGTTCAAAAGCTTCGTTGAACCAATGTATCTTTTTGGGCATGACGGTTGAAATGCTAAAATTTCGAACGAATGGGTCGGACTATCGGAATCATGGGGAGATCGATCGACTATAGGGAGGACCAGCGATGGGGCTGGTAGAAGGCCGACCAGCCCGTCGACTGGCCTTGCGGTTGATCGACGGTCGACTAGCCTTGCTGGCTGGCAGGCCGGTGCTGGTCCGCGTCGCCCAACCCAACACACAATGGGTCGGATGACACATTCACCCCCTCGCTTTCATCCGAAGAGGAAGTGATAATGATTTTGCACATAATAAGGAAAAAAAAAAAACTTTGAATAGAAAGAAAGGATGAGAGGAGTACCTTACTATTGGAGACAAAAGATTTATGAGGGGAGAAGTGAGAATAAGGGAGACTCTCCCTCTTATATAGTCAAATATTTTGAAAATTTTGGAGGGAAGTTTTCTCCCAAGAGTACCTTGCCACTTGAGAAATGCCATGTGCAGAGTTGTCACTACCCAACGTCACTTAGACCGCTCGACCCATTCATATTGAGCCAACTGTGGTTGAGTATTAATTAAAAAAAAATATTTCGAAGGCATGGGAAGGGAGAATAGATGCTATACCTATGCCGGGATATCGACCGCCATGGGGCTTATCACCACTACGCAACCAATACAACACTTAGCCAAAAATCACAACTTGGGTAGAGATCACGCGACGATTGTTGCGAACACGACTGACAGTTGAACGGGCGGAGGTTACCCACTAAGAACGTGGGGGCAGTGGAAGAGGTTACGTGGGACACGTGACACCATAACTACCCGGCCTTCACATGACTCCAATCGCCTATAAATACTCCAAAAGGCGAAACAGGTAAAAATCTTTAAAAAACTTTGGTTATTTGAATATCTCATTTCTACTTTCCTAACTCTCCATAATTCGATACTAATTCTCACGGCAGAGGTACAACGGGGGAGAAAGCCCCGACCTCACTTTTGCAGATAACAATTGGTCATCGGAACGGCAAAAGCACCCTACACCGCCAGGAGGGCATGGATGTTCTTTCCTTAACCATTTCATTATATAATGAAGTTTGTCTTCCGATACATTTTTAAATGAAATATGTTGGAAAAATGACAAGAAGTATTTCTAACAACTTGAGTTATTGTTTGAAGGATTGGAAACAACTAAGAGTCGTTTAAAAAGATTCCAGCCTTTTTCCTAAAATGAATCCAATTATTTAAACGACTCCAATCATTTTATAAACAACTATGGTCATTTCTTACTAAACAATTGGAGTTGTTTAAACGACTCGAGTCATTATGAATGACTACGGTCATTTTTTATGAAACGACTGGAGTCGTTTTAAACCACTGTAATCGTTTTCCTAAAACACCTAGAGTAAACAACCAACATTTTTGAAAAAATTCGACATATCTCCATTATAATATGAACTAAATCAACTTGAAAAAACAAACTACTATTCACAACACAAAAAAAAAAAAAGAAAACCCAACACTTAGCATACACTATAAAGTTATAATTTCAAATTACAATATACACTTATAATTCACAAACATACGAATACATTAAAAAATCCTATAGATCATAATCAAGTGCAAAAATATCCACGAATAATGCTACTTGTACATCAAGTAGCGTTCATTCTCACATGGAGGGGTCCACTTTGAATAAATTATACTTTATTTGAAACGGGGCCCCTTTTCATGTGAGGGGGTTGGACACCGAAGTGGACACCCAATGTACATGTAGCATGACCCAATATCGACAACCATCTTTTTCCTCAATTTATTAATATAGAAGCAATTAAACTTGATCTATTGGACCATCGATGCTCAAGAATTCTTTATATTTTACTATGTACATACCACAATCACCCCTAAAAAAAATAATGGTAAACAATGTGAAATAACTAATTGAATATGAATAAGTGAAAAATATACATATGTACATTTCTACCATTTCCTTCCAAATGACAAGATTATTTATAATGTTTGCTTTCTATAAGGAAAGATGGCAAGCTATCAAAGCATGAAATTTCAACACTCTTCAAAGATTAATCTCTTGCAAACCATGACATACAATTAGCAACCAATAATAAAAAAAGAATTAACGAAAATGGGTACATGTTGCCACATATATAGCATGGCCACGGTCTTTAATTGAAAATGAATCCAAGTTGTGTGTGAATATACATGCTGGAAACTAAAAATTTAAACTAAATCTCCCAACTTGCTCGTCTAGCACTTCTTTGACATTTGAGAGAGAATGGAGTTTAGTATTCTTGAAGAGTTAATGGCTCCAAGAATAGAAAGTTGGCCCACTTTTCCTAATGAATTTAATGAAATTTTACCTAATGTTTCGAGCTTTTCATTTTCTAAGCTTCGGCAGCTAGAAAAACAGCTTCACAATACCAAGCGGACAGAGAAATATCCAAGAATTTCCTTAGTACATGTTTGATAGACTCACAGTTATTTGAGCATATATCTCAAATCATGTAGCACAAGGACTCATACTCTCATCTGCAATTTATTAAGCAAAATTGACATTGCTTTAGGAGAGAATTTTTTTTTTTTTTCAACTCAATAGCTAAAAAGCTTCAAATATTCTAGAAATCAAGGAATGAACTATATACTTTGCATATTCAAAACTCACCCAAAATTTTTCTTCCATTTAGTGCACCATAAAAATTCTTACTTTATCCATAATTCATATACCCTTAAAATGTTTTCATTTTGGTTTTCAAATGGGGTTGTAATTTTAGTCCTTTTATTACTTTATTAACGATATAGTATTAACCTCCAGATGCACTATAACTAATCAATAAACCTCTAACATAAATTCAAACCAATAAGCTTCGATATTGCTCCTGAAACCTAAAAGAATCTTTTATTTCTTTCACATGGACAAATCGAATCCCGACAAAACTCAGAACAATGAAAAGCATCAAAAGTCACAAATGTTCACAGTTGAATTCAAATTCTTAGGCAACTCGAGAAGATGAGATCGTAAATATAAAACCAAACCCTCTTTAAGATTAGAACAAAATCACAAAATTTAAGCTAATGTTTAATTTCAAGATTACAACATTTACACCAGTATCACATTGCTTTCGATAGATTGAGTACAATTTGTTTTTCTAATTCCAGGCAACGCCCTAGGTTTGTTCTCAACAATTATTAAAATCTGTACAACTTTCCAAGTAGTAAGTATAAATCAAAGATCATCTAGTAGAGATACTATTCAATGGATATAACATAGTGCTTGTTTGGTAGGAATTTTGTTAAGTGATTTTTTGACCGTTAGAGATAAAGTGGATTCTATCTGTGAAAGAAGAATTCAAAAATGACGGTCGAAATAGTGAAATAATGGTCAAAAAATTGATGTTAATTGGATTAAAATCTCAACCAAACATGCTCATAATAAGTGAATACTACATAGTATCTTCTCCTCGAGACAAGTTCAAAAAAGTTCTCACCAAGTGAGTTGAAACTAAAATAGAATTTCACAACGAACCCCGTTCTTCTTCTTCTTCTTCGTTGTTGTTTCACGTTGATGCCGCTTCTTCTTCACTTTGTGGATGTTGCTGCTTCTGGACAGATTTTCACATTAAGAGGCGTTGTTTTTTATCAGGGTTGAAGGGTACAAATGGAAAATAGAAAATGAAAGCTTTTGTATTTTTTTTAAAATAGATAAAATTGGTCAAAGGACAAAATTTTTTTAGATTGGGTCAAAAGGCTAAATACTACTATTCTCACTTTTAATTGCACTTTGGAGGTTAGATGGCAAGATTCAAGGTCTATGATACAACTCTCGACTTCGCAAAAATGCATATGCACCAATGTGATGTTATATGTATAGTCGACAAGGTGAAAGGTATAAATGCTTTCTTGAAGTAGAGGGTATTTGTCTGGCTATGTTGATAATGCTTTACGAAAGACAAAATTCTTTATAAATTGTCAGAGTAATTACTATGTGAAAAACAAATCATGTGTCAATAATTGAGTATGGAGCCGACATTTTTGTAACCATGAAAAATAATTGGACGTTTTCTTTAACTTGTAGTCATTTGGCCTATAACAAATGGCCACCTCAAGTTTCTCCGGCTACATTCCACGGCCAGCCAGCCCCCGTAGCCCCACCTGGTTTCAGAAGCTCCATGGAACCTCCTCCTTCTCTCTTCCCATAGAGACAATCAGAATCCAAAATATACCATCACTTAAAACTACTGCCCCAAGAAAGCGCAAATCGGTTGTGAGATTAAGCTGCACAGTAGAAGAACAAAGCTCGTCAAAACCCTCAACTGTTGATGTGCAAAAATTGGTGGATTTCTTGTACGAGGATCTTCCCCATCTCTTTGATGATTAGGGGATTGATCGTACGGCTTATTGCAAACTGATCAAGTATAGAGACACTGGCGGATCCAGCACCTGACGAGCACCCGCGACTGCGCATGCTGAATCCGCAAGCAGCCATTTTTTTTTTTGTTGAGAATAGATGAATTTTTTAGGTTATATTTCTGATAACCATTTTCCATTCAAATGGTCCTTCTGGCCAAGTTGGTCAGTTCCAGTTTTTACACCTTCCAGGTCCCAGGTTCGATCCTTCATCAATCAACTCTTATTGTTCAATTTTTTAGTTTTACAATTTTTACCAAAAATTAATGGTGTGAGGAGGAGGGGATTCGAACTTGGAGCTATTGTTAAAATTGTTAATGACCATTATGTCAGTTGTTGAAATGTGATAATGGATTTAACAAATTTATATATATTAGATCTTAGCTTGTTTTAATGCAACAATACAAATTTGAACCCCTGCTCTTCTTTTGAATTATATAAAACTTGGCAACAATATCATTTGATGAATATAATTTATTGTTTTAACAAAATTATATATGTTGAATTTTAACAAAATAATTGTTATGTTTAAATTTTAGGTCTTACTTGATTCCCATTTATTTCAAAATATATTTTTCTCTCTTTTATTTTCAACCATATATTTTTCAATAAAATAATATTACATGAAATTCAAAACTTTTCCTTATTTTTAACCACATATTTTCCATTAAATCACTATTTTCCAAAATGCATTTTTTGCCAAATTTTTTTTTTCATCAAACGAGCTTGTAATATTTTATTGGGCCGACGGTCGGTGGTCAACGGTCGTCCGTGCTGACTCAAAATTCTGGATCCGCCACTGTATAGAGACCCCATCACGAAGCATGATAGCATAAGTGGCTACCTTTTTTAATATTTCCACGTTGAGGAAGCTCTTCTCCCCTGATTTTCAGTTGCATTGGGCTAAACAGGTCTGAATTTTTAGCAGTTATTTGTATTATGTTTGTTTCTAGTAAAAATTGGATAATTATCATACTAGAAATTTGTATTCATCTAAAAGTTTAAGTTGTTACAAAGGAATAAAAGCTTAAGTAATTAGGAAGGGAATATCTTTTATCCTTTAATATCTTCTCTTAATTGGCAAGGAAAAGACTGTAAAATGGTGAAAATAAGTAATCACAAGCTTCAATTGGATGTTCTATTTGTAATTGTCTATTTTATTGTGAAAATTTATTGATCCATCTAGAGGCTGTCCCTTTAAATTTGTAGTAGTCGTCTATTCTTAGGATTTGAAGGGAATGTAAAACACTGTTGTTGTTTGGTCTTCTGTAAAATTAGTTGGAGTCCTTCCTTCAATTGTGATTATCTGTATGTTTGCAAAACAAATGGAAGTTAGAACTGATGAGGGTTTGTCCAGTGTAGGTACTTTGATTCTTAATTTAGCACTTAAAGTTGGAAATGTAAGAACGTCTAGCAAAGTAACTAGTACTATTTTTGTTTACCTTATATATGGACTAGTTAAACTAATAATGACGTGTTTGGTAGGGAAGATTAGATGCTGGTTGACAATACACTGAGTTTCTACAGACAGGACCTTATGAAATTACTACAAGGTGGACTATGGTGGTGAAGTCCATTCTTCTGCCTTGGAAACCTGAATTAGTTTTCACAGGTACTTCTGTTATGGGAATCAATCCAGAAACTAAGAAATTCTGCAGTCACAGTACACCGTTATCCCCCCAAATGGTGCATTTAGAATTGTAATATTAACATGACCATTCATTTACTGCATTGATTTCACTTATAGGATTATTGGGATTCAAAGGAGAACAGTGAGTACTTTTCTGTGGAGGGACTACTAGATGTGGTAAAGCAGGTACATTATACATTATATTGCTTTAGAACATTTCCTTTTTCTACAATTTCACTTGTTCTCTATATTTTGAAAGTTCAATTATTGCAGCTGTGGATTTACAAGACTCCAGAGATGGAAACACCAAAATATCAAATACTGAAAAGGACTGCAAATCATGAGGTCTGCAATGTTCATTTTTTCTCATTAATGTTCATGCATTATTTAACATTTTACGTATGATGTATTGTATCGTTTGAGATAAGTTTGCGTATAATTCCTCGAAATATCATTTCCACAGATTGGTTGGGGGATATATCCTGTTCTTCAATTATATAGATTTGATTGGTTGCATAAAAATTTCAATTGAAGAATATGTTCTTGCTTTTTGTGAAAATTATGGTACTTGCTTGGCCATCTAGCATACATATATTGACTAGATGCCGCATGTAACTGCAGGTGAGAAAGTATGAGCCTTCTATAGGGACAAGCTTTCTGGTTCTTGCGGTTTCAATTCAGTTGCTGGGTGAGAATTTCAACCTGGTCCAGCTTTGTGCCTCTTTAAGTATTTCTTTACCTGATCGGATAATCTAATAAGTACATTTATTTCAAGGCACATATTTGGAAAGAATTCGGCAGGGGAGAAGATACCAATGACAACTCCGGTGTTCACTCAGGCATTTGATCCGGATATCTCCGAAGTGTCCGTTCAGATAGTTCTTCCATCGGAAAAGGATTTAAACAGGTGAAGTTTTTGTTAGTTAATTGGATCAATCTCAACTCCTAAGTGCTAAAAGTAAATTTTCTAATAAATGATATGCTGGCTCTCATTGATGACTCAAAATTAAGATTAGAGAAAATTCAAATACCAGAGAACAAATTTACCGCATTTCTTTGCATGGCGTGAACAATCAAATGATAAAATATGTTTAACTTTTATCAGTTTACTGGCCCCAAATCAAGCAGAAATTAGCTTGAGAAAGGTGGAAGGAGGTATAGCTGCAGTGTCGAAATAAGTGGAAAACCAACCGATTACTCGAGAAAAGGAGAAAGGATTGGGATATATGCTAATCAGAGACGGTATCAAACCCAAAGTGGGTTGCCTTTTAGCCGCTACAATGACCCTGGTCTGACTAAAAGCTTCATAATGGTATGAATGGAAGTATTTTTTGCTGATAACTATTTTTAGGATTTACTTTGCCCCTTATTTTTACATGATGCTTTTAGTTTCAGTGGGCAATTTCTAAGCTTCCTTGAAGACTTCTTTCCTCTCTACCTTTCTCTCTCAAAATGAAACAACAACAAACTAAACCTTGTTATCAAGAAATTTGGAATAGGCCATATCAAAAATTTTAGTCACTCAGTCGGGTTCTTTGCTAGATTTCTAATGGACCTGATTATCAGCAACTACAACCACCTATGCTCATCTCGGTCTGTCCCTGGCTCTTCTAAATTGTTCTTCGAGATCACGCCATTGTTATGAATTTGTCATGATCAATTTAGTTCTTGCATGTTTGAAGTAGGGATGACAATTTGAATTGTTAAAATCGAAAATCGCGGTTAACCGAATCGAATGGGGCAAAAATAAATCGAATCGATGGTGCAATGGGGCGGATATGGTATTTGATTTTAATAAACCGGTTCGTGGCGGTGTGGGTATGGTATTTATGTTGTCGAATCGAAACCGAACCGACTACTTGTTTAAAAAAATCATTCTTTTATTAGGGACAACAAGATTTAGTGAGGAGAAAGTTGATGAAGAAGTACATTTTTTTATTTAAATCTTAGTTAAAACCATTTTGGATTTGATAGTTTCCTTGTATTCTCTATTTATATTTTTTATTTACTATATAAGAATCAATTTTGAGTACTGACCTATGCTAGTAAGAGTTGTAGGGAATAATGAATATTTAATATGAGTTAAGGTTGAAACTTTTGAATTATTGAGCATAAGTCAAGTAACTACAAATTTTTTTTTTCAAATTCATTATCAACAATGTATATTCTAATAAAATAATTATACAATTTAAAAAATAATTTAACTATACAATTTTTAAAAATCACTTCTACAAAAATTATTCTAAAAACAAAAATCTCAAACTGTTACAAGGGTATCAAAGTAAATTATTCTTTGAATTATTGAGCATGAATCAAGTAACTACAATGCACTAGAATCAAGAATGAAGGAAAAGTTGAGTATTGTTATATTCATAATATTGTTTACTAAATTTGTATTTTGCAATTGGAATTTGAGATAATGTTTGCTTTTTCGTTTGGAATATTGTCTTTTTGTTTTCATTGACTCTCTTTTCATAAATTGTTTTATATCAATTTGACAAACGAACCTATAAAAAATAATTTATTTGATAGTTATTAACCGAGCTGAACCGAGATACGAACCGAACCGATTTACGTGGTTATGGTGCGGTTATGGTATGACAAAAAAATTGATGGTTCGGTGATGGTTTTGACCGAACCGAACCGAAATCGAACCATTGCCATCCCTAGTTTGAAGTTTCTCCATTCAAATAATTTTGCATTTTATCTTACTAATTGATTTCTATTTTTGTTGCATGTATGCTTTTCAGAGGAATGAAGTGCTTATATGGCTTGAAGAGTTTTCATTGGATTGAATTCTTGGCAATCTTTTGACTCATATTCAACAATCTTCACTTGGCACCTATATTATACAGGAAATGAATGTCGATGTTGTACTTGCAAAAAAAAGGGAAAAATAAAAAGAACTAAGTATTGTAATTATGTCATATTCTTCTTTCAACATTTCTAATTCTTCTGAGTGAAAGCATTATGTATTGTCAAGAACTAATTTGACAATAAATCTACTTGTATAGATGATTTTGTTCAAGTAATTTGACAGATACACGTCTTTCTCGACAAAAATTTTGTGCATATAGCATAATTGCTAATTTAATAGGATCTGCCACGCACTTGTGTGGGATTGATAGGAACAGTCTTGGTTGAATGGACCAATCAATGTGTTTTGGTGCTTTATTCATGTCCAATCTTCATCTTTTTCGGGTTTTTTTTTTTTTTGGTTGACAGTCAGTTAAAAACGAACCGTATTACGCATCAAACTAGTACTTTTATCATGCTCAGAACGGTATCCACCTCAAGATTCTTTGGCTAGATTGCTTCGATCCGATATTTATATCAGCACTTTGAACCATCAAGTCTTGTTGTATCATAAATTTAGATAATCGTATATAAAATATAAATTTGACGAGTTTTTAGATGTTAATTCTTATAGGTCTAATTTGAACACTAAAATTCCATGCACTTAAATCATACTAAACTCTAAAATAATTTAATTTTGTCAAATATACACTTATATGTATTTTATAAATATGACCTTTGAACTTAGCTAGCAAATTGAACCCATTTTCAACTTATTTATAGCCTTACTTTTAAGTTTTTTCTACAATTAATTCTTACGACAAAAAATAATTAATTATAGAACAATGTCATTTGGGAAATTGATGGTTGGGGTCTTCAAATTATCAAACGATTTTTCTTACAAACACCTCAGGTTACTGAGTGTCTCCCATGCACAAGCCAATGGGTTAAGCTTCGAATGCAACACCATGGCCATGATTGCGAATTTAATGTAATGGTTGTATGTGTATTGGAACTTGTACGCTTCGACTGTCAAATCATTAGCACTATTATCGAGGTCAATAGCATTAAATCAATGAGTCTTGACAGTTCAACATCTCCTTGCCTCGACCCAAATAAATTTCAGCTTCAAATCAAGCAAGAAGCCTCGACAGTTCAACGTTTCCCTGCCTCGACCAAAATAAATTTCAGCTTCAAATCAAAACAAGAAGCCTCGACAATTCAGCATTTTTCTGCCTCGGCTCAAATAAATTTAAGCTTCAATTCAAATAAAGAGCCTCGAAAGTTCGGAATTCTCCTACTTCGGCTCAAATCAATTTCAAATTTTATTCAAATAAGAAGCCTCAATAAATAAACTAGTCTCGTAACAGATGATGCACAAGAATTAGGTTCCACTTTCAATTCCGATCATGATATAAATTGATGCAGGAGGATCCGAGTCAAGTGATGCTGATTTGTCAGATTGCACGATGATGGCGCTGAGATACCATGCGATGGTGGATCGGTGCAAAGATGGAAAGTAAATCACCATTATTTCCTTAATTGGGAGATTTTGACGCGTCTTTAGTAATTTGGCCATAACTTTGGCTACGGTTATCGGAATCGCTATTATGACCCCAATTCAGAAAGCTCTATTCGGCGCGCACGTCGTGGCCACCCAGCTTAGCTCGGTGGACGTCAATTTCAAGCCCAAAATCCACTGTTTTCCTTTTCAAAATTCGATTTTAAGTTATTTTTTACTATTTATGGTAATATTTAGTTTCCTTTTTTTTTATATGTTAGAGAACTCGAAATAAGCCAAATTTTTGGCAACTTACTTCTTTTACTTAATATTTTATTTTGGTATAATTTCGGGATTTTGCCATTTTTGGTAATTTTCCAATAATTTCGTATTTCGCAGCTATTTAACCCGGCTTGTGAGTTAGTTTTCAGCATTCTGTATTATTAATAATATTGAGTTGAATTCAGAGTGTTTTCTCTTTTTTTGGGCGTTTTCTATCGTTCTTTTCTTGCGAATCATCTACTACAACCAGCCAATAGGATAATCACTATCCTACCCGGCGTCATAAATATATATTCTTGGACTTATGGGATTGTTGTGTGTCAAAATTCAAATCATAACAAGAAATCTTGCTCAATATGAAAACTTGCTCAAAATACATTCTACCTAATACTGAAGTCCAGGCATGGTATAAATAACTGTACATGAACTTGGGAGACTATTGTTACGCTTTGCTACATGTGGCTGTCACACCGAGGCCCTTTGGTCAACCATTGGATTAGCTGGCCCATGAAGGACGAGGCCATGAAGCTACATCCGAGGCTTGTTGTATTTCCTTTGCCGAAGTAAAGATGTCAAGGTGTGGAAAACCAACAAAGTCAGAACCGAAGCCTAACCATGGTAAGTGACGATCTACACGTAAAAGATCCTGAATTTATGTGTGGGATCCTTTTGGAATGATTGATGGAACCTTTGTAACGAGTGAAATGTCAAGTTTTGTCAGTTAGGCAATAGAGTGATTGCTTTTTATGAAAGCATTAAATACGCCACAAGTTTGGAAGTTCAAATGTATGTCTAGGATTAAATGCTTCGATTGAGGAGATAAGGAAACGTGTATTTTCATCCAATGGACACCATTTCATTTGTAATACTATAAATATCCCCTCCATGTATCATTTGAGGGCCAATGCAATTCTAAATCCACAAGGCTACGCTTTATCTTCTCTCTAGCAAATTTTACACTTGTTTAACTTGTGATCGGATTACTTCAATCTCTTAGGGTTATTATTTTACAATTGCTCTCCTTATATATTGTCGGAGTCCAAACATATTTGTCTCGTGTCGAGAAGTTGTTTCCACATCCAAATCCGGAGCATTGTCGACTACCAATCCGTGTTTACGTGTTGGAACTTACTTACATGTGCACGAGTGAGCCTGATATCAATTGTCCACGTCACCTTAATAGAAAGCGAGATCAACATAAAATGTGGTTCAAATTGAGTTTGAGAAAAAAGTAAATTTGAAAAAATCAAACAAGGGTTTAGCGTAAGTATTCAAATACTGGGTAGATAAATCCCTGCCTTCTAATTACATGAGCCAAATGTTGGTTAAAAATAAAAAAGGGAAACTAGGGATAAGGCTGTATACCATCATGTGATAAACTGGTATATAAACGAAGTTGCAATCCATGTGATACTCAAATCTTTTAATTGCACTTGGGAGGTTAGATGGAAAGACTCAAGGTCTATTATACAAACTCTCGACTACACATAAATGCATATGCACCGATGTGATGCTTTATGCATAGTCGAGAAGGTGAAAGGTATAAACGCATTTAAAAGATCTTAAAGCAGAGGGTATTTATTTGGCTATGTTGATAATATTTTATAAGATACAAAATTCTTTGTAAACTGTCTGAGTAATTACCATGTGAAGGATAAATTAGATATCGATACGTATAGATGTCAAGAATTGAGGCGAACTTGCGTGTTTAAGGACCGAGCTTAGCATTGTCACCTCACCTCCCAAAAAGATGGAAAAGAGAAAAACGTATGACTTATGGCCCGTTTGGAACTTATTTTTGTAAGAATGAGAATGAAAAATATAGTTATTATAGGATTTAGATAAGAGATAGAAAGTTAAATATGATAATTTGATGTGATGAATAACAGCTATATTTTTTATTTTGTGGACAGAATGAAAATCATATAGGCCATATTTTGTAACCATGAAAACAAATTGTCTGTTCTCTTTTAACCTTTAGTCATTAGGCCTTTTCCTGACCATTCAATTCAAAATGAACCAAATTATCCCCCAGACTAGTATCGTACTGGAGCAAATGGCCACCTCACGTTTCTCCGGCAACATTCCACGGCCAGCCAGCCTCCGTAGCGCCACCAATTTCCGGAAGCTCTCTAAAACCTCCTTCTTCCCGTCTCTCCTCAAACAGACAATCAGAATCCAAAATATACCATCACTTCAAACTACTGATCCGAAAAAGTACAAATGGGTGGTTAGATTAAGCAGCACAGTAGAAGAACGAAGCCCGCCAAAACCCTCAACTATTGACGTGAAGAAATTGGTGGATTTCTTGTACGAGGATCTTCCACACCTCTTTGATGATCAGGGGATTGATCGTACTGCTTAT
>NW_019265467.1:184406-186728 GCF_002742605.1 Olea europaea var. sylvestris
TTTTATTGTCAGGATAAAATCGAATTAACAAAATACTAAACGCAGCCCTCATGGAAGAGATAAGTGATGTGAACAATGAATAACTATTGCTAGGAAAGGTCAATAGGAGAGATACAGAGACACCAAGATGCTATGGAGTTATGACCTATAAGGACACGTGTTCATCTGAATGAGGAAAGAAGATGCATGTTGGAGGTACGCGATTGTATGGAATAAGAATTCAATGTAACATTTTGGTTTTAAGCCCCAAAATATACTGATAATACAATTGATCATATGAAAAGTATGCAAATCCAAGTATAAAAATAGCTGCTTTAAGCAGACAAGGCAAAATCTTGTTTCTATGGAAGTGGAGATCTACTGATAACTGGCTTAATTGTGCAATCCTTCCTTAAGAATCCTATTGCCTCTCTCTTCCTCTCTCCGTCCTTCTCTCTTTGTGAATGTGTGTGTATGTCTATGGTGAATATGCGTGTATGTCTATGGTGAATATGCAGTGTCTTGTGTACATTGGAGTTCCTAATGTTTTACTTGATTACTAAGTGATGCACAATTTTCTGAGCAAGTTGTCTTCTAAGAGTTCGCTTCTATCTGTGAAATCTAGTAACTAACATCAATGTATTAACTCTCAAGTGGAGTTAAAAAATCATTAAACTGCAATATCCAGTTTTACTGCTTTTGTTGATGCATTCTTTCAAAAATGAATGTCAATGCATCTTTTGTGGGGGAAAAATTTAGTAGTAATTGCCATGAGAATATGGTGTTGCTTAATGGGAATTGTGACTAGGAGACAAAATCAAATATAAACAGAACAAAGGAACATTTGAGGCTTCATAGATTTGTTGCTTCGAGTAGAAAGAAATGCTGAGGACTCCTTGCTTTGTCCAAGTTAATGCAGACATGAAAATTCTGAGATTTTATCATTTTGTTTTATGATTTTTGGAGAAGCGTATGTTTGATTAACTGACTGACTGACTGTGGATGCCATGTCCTGCTTGTATCTGTAATGAATTAATAGCATGTTTGGTTGCAGGTATTGTATAGCACTTGACGGTATTAAGAAAGCTGAAATGTAAAAAAAGTTGAAGTTTCGTTTATCACATTGTCCAATCATATCCAAGACTGCACAGCTAACATGCCTTAAAAGTATAAATTTAACACCTTTCTATTGCACCTATTTTGTTGTACTATTCTAGCACAACAAAGAAAAATTGTAAAATTTCAGAAGTTTCATAAGGGCAAATGAGGTAGCAATTAATAATAATTGGAATTCCATTTCTTGGTATCTTTTATATTCTAATTAAAACATCAATCTCACTTTTCTTTATACCGTTGCTGGATGAATTAAGATGATGGTATATCCCCCGTCTGCAGGTAATTATAGAAGCTTCATTAAACTAGTGTGGCAGCTTTGTTATGTAACTATGGCACGACCACATCCACTACTGGTTTTCCAGTTTTCGGGGACAAGATGACAGAGCAGAAATCATTTTTGCTTGTTTCTGCTTCATTCTCACGACCTTCCAGTCATATTAATCTATGAAAGCATAGTCAGAGATTGCTTTTACTATTTCATTTGTATTTTTTTATAATTATTCCTTTGTTTTTGGTCGAGGAATTTCTCATTAACAGTGGTTTGTCTGCCAGTTTATTGATTTATATTTGGTTTTGGATGTCAGTTTTATCTCTATTGCTATCAAAGGTCTCATCAGTTATTTTTTGACAAACAAACTTGTATTAAATCGACTGATATTTAGATGTTTTACATTGTAACTGAGCTTATTTCCGTTTTGCAACAACTTGAGAATTACTTATTTCTTTTAAGCTGCTTATCTATGAGATCTGAAGAATCAACAGTGAGCTTGACTCCAGCTTTTATTTTCTTCTTCTGGTGTGGACGTGCAATGTTATGAGAATGGAAAAGGATTAGCACAAGAAAGGAAATGAGAAACTATATCGTCGTCCTTCCACTTGGGCTAGGAAATGGAAAATTGCACAAAACAATAGAGATGAATTTTGAGAATTATTGGAGTATCGGAGAGAAATAGTGGGATTCTAATAATCTTCCAGTAGTCAATCTTTCACAATATTCATTTCTTTTCTCGTTTTTGGAAATTTTTCATGTAAATCCTTTTATTTAGTGTTCAAGAAGGCTTGGCACTGCCTAGGCGCGGTGTGCAGTGGAAATGCCAAGCCAAGTGGCTTGGGGCCTTATTTAGCAGTCAACGGCAATCGTTATCCGCTAACGCGCACTTAGGCAAGCATTATTATCTTCTTCATTTTTAAATTATTATTTTTTAATAATTCTTTTAAGTTAAAACT
>NW_019265467.1:192699-198873 GCF_002742605.1 Olea europaea var. sylvestris
TTCTGTGGTGTCTACCGGGCAGTTGGTCGTCGTCGGGCCGATAGGTAAGGGTGGATGCTAGGTTGTGACTGGGTGGTGTTGTGGTGGCTGAATTAATTTGGATTGTGGGGAGAGCTCCATCGCGACTGTGGTTTCTAACAGGTTTCAAATACCTAACAAGTTAATCAATTACAGCAAAAACATGCTTTTGCTGAATCTTCTTAATACTGTTATGGACTATCTGATCTTCTATACCGAACATGCAACTAATGTATTACAGAAGCTAAACCTCATGTGTACTTTTAGACAGTATTGAGTACAAAGCAAGGTATTTCATGAAACTGGTACAGAAAGGATAGCATTTTGTCCTCAATCAATGCCCAGATTCTTAGAAAAAGTATTAGTTTTTCCACTGGGATTACTGCTATGACATCCAAGTGGAGAATGCACCTGTCCTTGTGTTTCAGCGCTCATATTCGTGTTCATTTCAATTATCATAATGGCCATTTCCATTATGTGATGAGTATAGTTGACACGATTCGGCAGGCTATGATTCCTTACCATTTGCATCATTCTTATCCCTTCAGATCTATCGTACTCTTCAGTGTATTTCATATCTACATTGTAGCCATTTATCATGAAGTCTGAGAAGTTCTTGTAGCCATGGTCGTATGGATTTCTGAATCGAACCCTTGGGCTTCGAAGGTAACTACACCGCAATGCATTTGCCATTTCGTTTGTTGTAATATTGCGAGAGATCTGCAGGAAAAAGAAAAATGAGGGAATTGGTTCAAACCTAAATAGAACAAACTGTCTATATCATGAGAAGTAACTTGGAATCACGATTGATGAATTTGGCTTAAGCAGCTCGAGAATGGCAAGATTAGCTGGGATAAAACTACAATGCCATTTGGGAAATTGATACTTGACTGTGCTTCAAGCTCATGTTTGGTCACACTATATTGGACATGAATAGACAGCGTAGTGGCTAAATTTGAACTTTTTTCTTCCTTACTACTGCCTAGTATGATCAACCTTACCAAATGTGCCCCGAGAGTTTGTCCATGTCTATGAATAACCTCGTCGGAACTGATATGGAATTTAGGGAAGAGATGAAACGTGGGTATTTGATATATCTTGTCATCTTTACTCCCAAAGACAGTGGACAAGATTATTTGAGCCATGCCACACAAGCATCACAGTAATATTTGTCAAAAAAAAGGTGTTTTTCAAGAAAGATTACTTTTTGACACCAGAGATCAAAAGAAACAACTGCTATATGAAATTTAAAAATTTGCACAACTATGACAGATAATCTGATAGAAATCATATGATGCCCCACGAAACCAAGTTCGGATGCACTTATGGAAAGAGGATTTGAACACATGGCCTGATCATGGTCGTTTAAATCCTGCATGAGATATCTACCGAAAGAAGTTGTTAGGATTCTATCTGGAAAATATAGAATAGAATATGAATAAGTTGAACTTTGATTGAAGATGAAAAAGATTACAATAAAAGATAACAGATGCCTATGGGAGGCTGTGAGCCTGTGACCCTCAAACAAACTCCTCTTTCACTCTCTAAAATTGCCTGCCTATCCTTTACTGTCTACATCTACTTATAGACTTCCTGATTGATTTATTTCCCCACACTAGCTCTTGTAAGAGAATGCAGTTATTCCTTCATTTCAGCTGATTCTCCATCCTTCTTGATTCTTCTAGAATAGGTTAAATGAATGGGAGGCCTAACAAAAGTCTTAATTTTCCGACTGGAAACTTGGTGTAAGGAGTGAATCACATGAAGGGGAGGTTACATGTGAGCTGGTAATCTCACCACAGACAGAAGAAATGAAGAATTGTGTAGGTATACCTCAGAGGCCTGTACAAGAGTTAAGACTGCCACATTGCAGAAGATGAAAATGTCTGCAAACAAGAAGCCATTGGAACACTCGAGACAAGAAAAAATGGTTACTAACTAATAAAGAAGCAGATATAAGAGCATACGGTGAAAAGGAAAGAATAAGAACACAGAACACTAAAAGAACTATATATTTAGGTTGACACTGAAAATATATAAAATAATCGCACACGTAAGAGTCGCTGATTCAGTAATCAGCATCGCCAATAATTCCATAATAAGAAACACAAAGAAATCCCACTTGTTTTTCTGTATCAGGTAATACAATCGGTCGGACCATGATGAAAATATACAGACCTATTGCATAGCATTCAGTAAAGCCAAAATCAATGCCACGTCCCAGAGTAAAACAATGACAAAAATTATATCAGAGACCCTACAAGATTGATCCATACTCATTTAATTCACTCTTTAATAACTAGTAATCCTGTAAAGATGTTCATCAACGAGACATTTATTCTCCATATATTCACTTAACTCTCAATATATTCATGCAAAGTTATATACCAAGAATGATGTAATCACACAAAAAAGGACTGTGCCCATAAGGACTCGTGCATGTGTGTGGGTGGTCATTATCCGATTCCATCCAGTTTAAATTAGAACAAACCAGTCCAAATTTGGTTAATTTTATCCAGAACTATGGACTATAAAGAAGTCCTAGATTAGGTGTGTGAGAATGATCATAATTATTTTTATCTACCAATAAAATTTTTAACTTTTATCAAAAAAGCTCTAAATTAAGAATTTTATAAATGTCAAAGGACTGAATCGGTCGGTTTTCATTTTGGCAAGAACAGTTTTTTTGTCTTTTGCTCTCTAAGTACCAGCCGGCTTGTTTTATCAGATTCCAGGGATTACTGGATATGCAAGGGAATTTAGGCACCATGAATAAAGACAAAGAATTTTTCCTTCATTTTTCGTCTAGGATCAGGACAAATACAATTTCCAAGCTTGTACTCGGGACATGTACAGTTTCCAAGATCATTACTCAGGTACATCCTAGATATCTACATAATATTTAAGTGAAAAAAAAATATGCGAGGAATTGGTAAGACACCTTGCCAACACAATTAGAAACCCAAGGATAATGATGATCAAATTGTTCAACACGGGCAATCACAGGTAGAACAATGCTTGGCACGAAGGGGACCGACAATCTGATAAAAGCACAAAACAAACTATTTTAGAGCAGAAGAACTAAAGGATCTAGATAGGACCCAGAGTTTCCGGTTTGCTTTTATATAGGTACGTAAAACAGCATCTGCAGAGGGAGTAAACAACACCTTGCAAGTTCGCAAAGCTGAGACCAATTCCCAGCCAGCAAAACAGGACTACTTATATCTATCCTCAGCAAATGTTCCTAATGACAAAAGAACAATGCGGAAATATTTGAAACATGTCACGAGTGTACAATATTGGATATGGCTTAGTTTGTTTTCTTATTTCACAAGTGTATGATTCTTATAAGCAGCAGTAAGATATTGCAATAATATGGAGTTCCAAAGATGCAAAAGGAACCATCGGAGTAGGAAATAAGAATTGCAATGTAAAGTCTGAATGTTATAACCAGAGTTATGGCGAATAATATTTGAACAATGAGGAACCAGACACTGGTTGCAGTTAAGCAAAAAATAGTTTATTGAATAGAATATACTGAAACAGCTAGCAACTTACATCATCTTTCATGCTTTCTGGATCATGTACGCTCAATTTGATGTACCCTGAATCCTTCCTATGAACAGAAGGGCCAAATACAATTTAGACTCAATGCTAAGTTCAAGCATTTGCAATATTTTAATAAATATGATTGCATGTAAGAATAAGCCAACAGGAGGTTAGCAAGGAATATGGCTCCTATATCATGAAGATCACACCTTTGTCTCAAACAAGTAGTAGGCCAATGAAAATAACATAATCAAGTTCATAAAACACGTGTACATGAAATCTTGCTGGAAAACAAGAAAGAAAGCTATTGGCTCAAATGTAGATCCACACTGTCAATTTTTAGATAGAAACAAACAAAGATATAGCTTCTGTTTGATTGAGATTTTTTGAAAATAGGTGAAATGTGGAATTAAAAAATTGTAGATCCCATAAAATGAGTTTGAAAAAAAATGAGTTTTAAGAAATGGGGGCCAAACGTGGGCTTATCACGTTGGATACTACGTCAATTGAGAAATATTATAAACATTAACGTCTTCGGGTAAAATGTGAGCAATTAGAGTCGTAACTTCCATATTAAAGATTGGAAGGTGATCAAACAGGCCAACTGAATTTTAAAAAAAAAATTATTACATGTGTTTGATTACATTTATTTTCCATGAAAAATATCAGTTTTCCACCCAAAATCCTATTTAGAGTGTTTGATTGCTATTTTTTTCCATAGAAAATATTTTCCAACTTTTGAAAATAAGCCTAATTTTCCTTGTTTTTAAGGAAAACATTTTCCTTGGATAGGGTGATTTTTATTTCCACAAAAGATGGAAAATATTTTCTTTTCTATATGATATTTTCCATGTCAATCAAATACACTCTAAAAAAAAAAAATAATAATAATAATCTCATAATATAGAAAGCAATTATTGCAGTTTGAGTTGGAAACATTTACTAGTCTGAGAATTCTAGTGCCTAAAAGCTAGCAGCGTAAAAATGAGGGAGAGCAAATAATGATTTATAGAAGAACTCAGTAGTGGGGCTTCACGTGGAATGGGGAACTCAAAAATGGCAACAAGGCAATGAAATGGGGAAAAGAAAATTTTGACAAAGGAATATAAACCAAACTAATATCATAAAGAAAACATGCGCAAGACTTTCAACTGTTCAGGCGTCATCACATAACATTATTAATTAGAAAGATCAATACCCTCCAGCATGATACCGAGGAAAACAATTTAAAATATGTTTTTTTTTTAAGTTTTAAATTGAGTAACTGGCGAACAAAAGGAAATCACTAAATTTCTAGAGAATCAAAAATCCATCTTTGACAATGTTATTTGAGAGAACATTACAAATATATCCAACCGGAAACGCCATTTATTCACAAGGAGAAAGCATAACAAACAAACAGTGCCGGAAAAAGCTTCCGGATCTACGTGTTAAATAAAAGTAAATAAATTTCTCTAACATATAGAAATCAAGAAAAAAATTAAGAGTAATCAACACATACATTTTTAAGATATCCAAATTCTGGCACTAAAGACGCGTCGTAAGAAATTCAGTTGTATTGGATCATCAACAAGTAAAAGCTTCCAGATCTAGAACAAAAGAGGAAAGTAAAAATCTAAGAACATCATTCTCAAATAAAGCCCCACCAAGACTAACATTTGGTTTCACGTGTAACTCTTATTGGATACATCCAATCAAATTTGGACATAAATATTTTTAATATATAATTAATACAATTTAATAGCAAATTTATTATTTAATTAATAGACAATTAAATTAAATAATAAAATTCGTAGATTCAAATTTTCGTAATTTATTAATCACAAGAAATTGTGATTGCGGGATACAAATTATATATGATTGAATTTTAAATCGTCTGTGATCGTAAGTAATAACGAGATACGAATATCGTTATTACGGATAGCCTATCATGTGTGACATTTCTTACTTGTGAAGTAACTGATCTCACCAGCTAAAGTGTGGTGACACTTGAATGAACACGTGGATATTTTGTTATAGAACAAAACATTGGAAACCTATCTAGAAATTCCACATGGATAACTATCTGAGTGTCAATGGTTAATATCTAACGTTCGATAGTGGGATTCATCCTTTAACTTGAGGTCGTCATAGTACCTTATATGAGAACAGTCTTGCTTTGATGGTGTTGGATGTTACTCTGCCAAGGGAGGCTAATACAGAATCGTTCGGGTATATCAAGAATCTTATGAAAATTGTGAATGACTAATAGATGATTCGTCACTCTTAGATAGTAAGGAATTATAATCTGCATTTCATTCAATCAAGTCAATAATGAAATCCTTGGCTAAGGTGTACTTATAAATCGAAAATGAGTTTTCTACTTATATTGACTTAATAGTGGAGTGAAAGATATGATTAATAATCGAGATTGACACACTTCTATATCTTGTAATTGATCGAATCATATTGATGAAGAGATTATAGTTTCACGGCAAACAAACGCATTTAGTTTTGTCATACCACGTGACATTTCCCGTCACACGTATTGTCCTGACACATTGTTAGATGTCAATTTGGGACAGGGAGTGTGAATTAGTGATAAATTAAAATAATATTTTAATTTAT